>NC_135716.1:108824842-109124842 GCF_964656455.1 Halichoerus grypus
CAAGGAAAAAGTGAAGTAGATGTTGGGGATTCTTGAATGTCAAATTGAATATGGGGAATGTGGATCCGTCTGGGTGTGTGTGTGCAGGGGTGTTAAATGCAGACCTGGAAAAGGGCGGGAAACTAGGACATCAGGTCAGGAGGTGATGAGGCATGGCCTGAGTAGTGGCAGAGAGAATAGAAAGGAATGATCAATAGGCTCAGTGGCTGATGGGATAGGAATGCTGGAGTAAAGTCCAGCAAGACTTTGATGTGTCACCCTTCGACCCTGAGAGGGTGGTGGTGCCCTGGAAATGCAGGATGTGAGAAGTTGTGTTGATGTGTGCAGAGGTATGATGTGTTCTTTTTTGCATGTTGCCTCTGAGCTGATGAAGGAGCATCTACAATATTTGTTGTCTTACTCAACCACTATTTTTCAAGTGTAAATATGTTTGGGAGTCTCATGGGGCTACACCCTTAACATTCACAGGAAAAAAAAATTATTTTTGATCACTGAAAATAGTCTCTAAAGAGCAAAGGCAAAGAAAGAAAAAATAAAAATCTTATTTCCAACTTCATTATTCTAACTTTTCTGCCACAATTCTATGATCCCAATTTATAACCCCTTACTGCAAATATATGTCAAAATCCCAAATATTAAAAAAATCAGGAATGAAGCTTTCCCTACTATTGCTCGTTCCTTCTCTAGAATTGCCGTGTATGCCCGTAGCATGACTACAATGTTGATATGATAAAATAAATGTCATTGTTCCGTAAAATGTAGACAAAGGGTCCAGTGAGAGTCAGGCAGTACTTGTTCTAAAGGGGCAAGCTATCATGTAGACTCTCTGGCCTGCACTCTAGAAGTTTAGTCCTGTTTATCAAATAGAGCCAGAGTTCCCAACTAGTTTGGAAGGACCAGAGCTAATGCCTTATATGTGTGCTGAGATCGCAGGAGTCCCCAGGGTGGGCAGGCAGGACTTAGAGTAGCCGAAAGGGGGGAGGGGGAGGGCAAGAGGTGTAGGTAACCAAAAAGAGAATCATTTGCTCTGTGAATCTTTGCTCTGGAAGTCTGAGACATGGTCAATTTGATGAAAAGGAAAAAAAAAAGTTTTTGTTAAGTGCCCATATCCATCAGGTACCTCTAAAGCTCTTAAACATCAAGACCTTCCTCAGATATCTTTAAATAAATTAACTGTTTTTCACATAGTCTAACATCACCAGTATTTCAGGACCTACTGAAAAGGATGAGCCAAATGCCTTTTTCCCTCAGTAAAAACATAGTGATTGAAAAACTTCTCATTCAGAGAGAAAAGATCAGGAAGAGAATAGGACTCAGATATGAAATGCAGTTTAGTTAACATTTCCCTTATCCACGTGTGTGTATTTAGGACAGCCTCTCTAATCTTATATAAATGATCTTTTAAGATTTAATTTCCTTTTTCTTGTTTAAATATGTATCAAACCCTACAATGGACTTACCATAAAAATAAATCAAGCTACATAATGTCAGAAAATAACACTTTATGCATATGAAGTTCTAGTGCCATGAAAATCGTAATATAAACCCTCAGTGTAATGCCTGTTTTATCAGCCCAGTGAGATTTAAAATCATGACCTTCTTTTACCTGAAGCACTCAGAATTATTTTGAATAAATACTGAGCCAGTGGGCTGGCATTGTTATCTGTCCTGACTCCGGGTGAACCACCAAAAATCTCTGAGCCCGAGTTTCTACATCAATATGAGATGGGGAAGTACACATTTGGGTGGCTCCTTGAGAGGGTGAAATGCAACAGTGTTAATAAATTTCTCGACACAAGGCCTGGAAGCATGGTGGAAACACTCAAAAAGAGGAGCATTCACTAATTTGAAAAGTCCTTTTCATCTATTAAAACCTGTTATACTTGAATAGATGGGGCAGTCGAATTTTAATTTTAAAAAATTCCCCTCACATTTTAAAATTTAGCAAAACACATCACTGTGAAAATTCCATCTTTCTTTGGCGTTCAGTGAATGAGAAACAAATCTGCCACCATGAAGTTGTCCATAAAACTACCTTTCAGTGATTACTGAAGCATCCACACACGTCACAACAAAGCATATTTCCACTGGGAAATAAACTGCCATCGGAGGTACTTGGACTTCGGCCTTCATAGGAACTGGGTTGTTTTGTTTTGTTTTGTTTGGATTTGTATAGAGTTCTGTCTACAATAGTAGATGTGAGTTTGCTGCAAAAGAAGTCAAAATAGACCACGTTACAAGAACCTTAATGGGAAGCGTAAGTGTTGATAACACTATGTGATCTATATCTCAGAAAACAAATTAACACCACACACTTTCAGGACATACAGACAGAGATCAATGAAAAGATGTTCTTGCAAATGGAATATTGAAAGGCAAGCAATTGTACACTTCTGCCTTCAGCATCTTTCCAATGAAAAGCAAGTTTCAATAGACCAGAGGCTGCTTTTTCTTTCTCTTTTCCTCTTAACGTAGAGCTGGTTCGACTTGCGGGTACCACAACGCATCCTCTCTTGAAAAACTCACCATTAGGAATTATACCTGTGAATACAGTGATTACAAGTGGGAATTTGCCTACACTGTCCATTCCAAAATTGGAAGCGAACACTTACTTTCAATCTGAAACACCCCCTTCCACTTCTCTTGTGTGTGTGTGTGCGTGCGTGTGCGCGCGCGTGTGTGCGTGCGCGCGCGTGCGCGTACGCATGCGCACATGTGCTCACGTGCATCTCAAGTTCCCTACATGAGGAAAACTGTTCCGACACCTGAGTGTATTTATATACTCACACGTGTAGATACACCTACACACATGCATCCATACAGCACACACTGGGGGCTCGGGGGCGGCGGCTGCTCTTCCATCTGCCAACAAACGGGATGCGCTGTTGAGCTTAGGTGGATGGGGGCGGGGGAAAGAGAGCTGAGGGGAGGACACAGGCTTGTGCTTCACATACTTTTTTTTGAAACACCATCATGCTACGAAGGGGGCTAATTTATGCCTCAAATCAGTTCGTTATATGTATTTGTATCCTTTTCCTGTCATTTGAAGCAACATGATGCAATTTAGAAAATTCATAGAGATGTTATTTTTTCATCAGAACGCAGTGCTGCACCCCACGCCTGCTCTGCGGTTGGAAGCAGGTCTCCTCACAGCAGTTTCTGGCGCTGCCGCAGGTGCGGCTGCTGAGTATTAGCGGATCTGGGAGGCGGCAAGGGTCCGGGATGGATGGGGATGGTCTCTCCCACACTGATACCAGGTCTGGCTTCTCGGGCTACTCTATTAGTAAAAATCTGTGTTACTGTGAAATGAATTTTTTTTTAACCACCATCCAATTAGCTGAAAAAGAAAAAAAAAAAAAAGAAAAACTCTATTGGATAAATTGATAAGTCACACTTTTCTAAAAATCCAATTGCCTTTTGATTGGTTTTCTGATAATTGCCATTAGGTCATCGGAGGCTTCCAGCACATTTTTTTTTTTCTCTTGTCAAACACAAAACAAAACTAGAGAATGAAAGCAGCCATTACAAGCAGCTTCAGGTTTTGGTTTTTGTTTTTTGTTTTTAAGTCAGTTATAACTGACGGGTTTGTAGCTGCTATTATTTTGTTCGGGTCATTACCAACGTGATCAATTCTGTGGGTCCCCCAGATGTTTGTCCTGATCATCAGGATAAAAGTTCGTTTGCGGTGCCTGTGAGTGATATGTCTTCAGAAGACAAAAAGTTTATGAATCAAATGAAACTCAATCTGTATTGTGCTCAGCATGAAAACTGTCCTTTTTCTTATCACATTTCTCCTTGAACACATTGTCCTTGGAGCACTGTCCTATTTTCTCTCACTCTCCACATCAGCCAACATCAAAAGTATCTTTAATTACAGAAGATAATTATAGACACTACTTTTTTTCTGGTTCTAGACACCATTCACATTTTCTAACTTATGCGGCCTCTTATTTGAAAGTCCCCTGGTGACACTTTATTCTTTGAGTCAAGAGATGGTGCCTTTGATATATTCTCTGACTACGGAAGGGTGACTCATCTTTCCATTTTACTGAGGCATGCACTTTTGACTCCCCTATCAACCTAGATGGGGTCTGTAAATGTACTATTAGGGGGTTTTTTTGTCCCCAGAAAAATAATAAGCATGAGCAGAGAAATTAGTTAATTGCTTCTATCCCCCAGCAGGATGTTAGACATGAGGCAATGGCGTTTCCAACTTCTGAGTTAAGTTCTGCACTTTCCAATGATGAGTTTGAAGTGATAATGGAAGATGAAAAGAGGATTTGTGATTACCGGGATAAAGTGCTAATCTTCACCACAGAACCTGCTGCAGCCATCCCTAACATTTACTCGGAAATGCTTTCAGCTTTTAAATCCACCCTCCAAAATTAGTAGGGGGTTAAAGCAGAACCCATTGGGAGGTTACATTTATTTAATATTCCGTTCCTTCTTGGATGAAATATTGCAGTCTATCCTCATAGGTATTTGTCAAACCATTAGAGTAATGGTTTATAGCTATTAAACGAAATTGCAGTTCTGTTTGTAAGTTCCATTTACACAGGATAAGCAAAGTGCCTTCATTTAGATTTAAAATACCTGAAATCTTAGCTGCAACATGTGAAGATTATGTAGACTGTTAACTAATTCATCACCGGGGTGTGGACACAGCCCGGATGAACCTGCTCCAGGTGCCCACACCCAGAGTCTCACCGGCATAGACTGTGCCGTTCATTTCCTCCGGGTTGGGAGGCCCGGCACGGGCTTGATTTTTTTTTTTTTCTTTTGGTAACAGCTTACATTCTTTTGTTTTTCAGAATCAAATGAAAAGCGTGCTTTTAATCATTGTTTCCAGCTCGAGAATATTTGATGTATTTCCCTCTGATAATAAATGGAGAAAGTGCCTGGAGTTAAAACCAAGCTTACCTCAGAACCCTTCCACGGGCCTTTCCCCCCATGCCTTTCACTTTATAAGCAATTTGCACAGACACTGCTGAGTACAAAGGAGCTGCGATAAATGGAAGTCTTTAGAACTTGACCCCTTTCGCTAGGTGATGAGTTTGATTGCTTTCAATAGAAGAGACACTCTTATATTCAAATGATTAATTACCAAAACTCACATTTTTGGTTGTAAGGGATCCTCCAGACCCTGCCCCTTCCTCCAGAGAGTAAGTTAATGTGATGCTAGCGGCTTCCTGGTTTACCAGGCCAGTTCCCCACCGAGTCTCATCGCAGTGCCCCACTGCCGCTCAATACTCGACGCACACGTATGCACACGTATATGCTCGTATCCTTAAACGGTCTCTGTTGCAAGGTGGCATAAAGCGCCCGGGCCAGACCCTCCTGCCCAGATACGCCGGTGTGGGCATTCGACAAAGGTGCCCCCTCCAGGAGTATCTGTCCCACAGGTACAGGTACGCAGTTTAGCGACTGGAGCAGGGACTGGACTGCAGCCCTCTCTTCACCCCGGGACCCCTTCTCTCGTGCAGGCCCAGTATGCGTGGTTGTCTGAGGCCGTTCTCACCTCTCCTAAATAACAACCAAAACAACTGTGGTGGCCATGAGAATATACTGTTCGGATCTCACCCTTCAGGAAACATAGTTGCTTGATAGCCTCAGGTACCACCCCTTTAGATCCACTATCACCTTTGTTCCAAGGCCACGATCCCGCTGGCCGCTTTCTTCAACAACTAAGCATGGCAGGGTACTAGTCTTGACCTATTCCCCTATGAAGCAGCACCCCTCCAAAGAATAAGTGTGGTTTGAAGATTTGCCATTAGCCTGGCCCAAACTCCCTTCGAACTGTGCCGTAGTCTGAGATTCTCCTGCCCAGTCCTTCCTTCCCTGCCTTCCTCAGGGCTCAGATGAGCTCTCCCTACCTTCGCTGGCTTCCTCCTCTGTATCCCTCACAGCTATATCTCCCACTTAATCTCTCATTCATTTATCCTATCTTGATGTCTGCTTCTCAGAAGACCCAACGCAACAATTAAAACATGAGAGTCTCTCCATGTACCAGACATCAATCTGCACGCTTTGCTTTTGATTTCTCATATAACCCTCCGACGACAATGAAGGAGATGCCCCTCGCAATCTCTTCACTTTGTAGAAGATGCAGTGGAGGCTCACAGAGGGTGAACGGCTTTCCCACACCAAACGCGTTGCATGAGGCAGAGCTAGGATTTGATGACAGGTGTTTTCAACCCATTGTTCTGAATTACTCTACTAGCTTGTTATCTTTCTTAACTTTGATGGGACTGATAGAAACTAGAAAGACTCATTTTAAAGTTGGAGGCAATTTTTTTTCTCACACAGAAAAGCTGAATACTTTCTTTGTCAGGAGAAAATCACCTAAATGGCCCATTTAGTAACCCAAATGCAATGCAATTTATACTTCTTATTCTAGGAGGGAACTCTGTAATAATTAACTAGAATGCAGATGCTTTTAGACTGAGAAAGTAAATGTTTTGTTTGGTAATACTTATTATTAGAAAATTAGCCAATTTGGGGATGGCCTGTCCCCAAATTCTAGCAGGGGATTGTGTCTCTCTAACATTCACGGCTGCTGGGAAGGGCAAGAAGCTGCTCAGTTTCTATTTTCAGACACCTCACTGAGGCTGGCTTCCACTCAGTCTCTCTCTCTCTCTCTCTCTCTCTCTCTCTCTCTCTCTCTCTCTCACACACACACACACACACACACACACACTACAGAAGAAAATTGCATCAACTTCTGAATGAAGATCCTCATGAGTTCTGGAAAACTCTGGGACAGTTTTGGCTTTGGAGCAGAATAAACTAGGGGACTTCTGGACCTCTTGGAGAGTGGTGGATCTGTGGCAAGCCTTCTTTCCTGGAGCTAGAATAGGACACCTGAGGTGCCTCCCAAGCTGCGCAGAGGATGTCTCAGTTACAGTAAAGACTGCTGCCATCTATCGAAAGCTTATTCTGCATCAGGTACTGAATTCAGTGCTTTGCTCACATTAAATATACGCAGAGCATTTAATCCTTTCAACCGTCCTTACACGGTTAGTACTTTTATTGGCGACCCAGTGTCAACATTTATGGAACTGAGGCTTAAAAATTTTGAATAATTTACTCAAGGTCATCCAACTAGAAGGAAGCAAATAACGGGACTCAAAACCAGGTCTTGCTGATGCCAGGCTCCCGCTGACTCACTGGGAGATACTCCAGCTAGAATTCAGAGTTCCAGAGACTCACCTCTGCTCAAGCACCATGTTTCAGAAATTCTGTACTCAAGGAGCCCATGGTATTTTAATAACCTCGTCCAAAATGAGAAAGGAGTCACATGCAGTAGTTTTCCCAAATGGTTTATACTGTGCCAAACAATATCCCGCAGTTTTTAAAAGTGTAAAAAAATTTTAGAAATACTGACATTATAATACAGGTTAATAAAATGAGGTTCTGTTGAGCATCTACGGCACTCAGACTTCAGTGTGTTAGAGGAACTACCTAATGGGCTTGTTAAACTACAGATTGCTGGGTCTCAGGCATGGCTTTTCTTATCCAGTCAATCACAGAATTTGCAGTCATAACAAGTTCCCAGGTAATGCTGATGCTGCCGGTCCAGGGAACTTACTTTATTTTTTTTTTAAGGTTTTTATTTATTTATTTGACAAAGAGAGACACAGCAAGAGAGGGAACACAAGCGGGGGACTGGGAGAGGGAGAAGCAGGCTTCCCGCCGAGCAGGGAGCCCGATGCGGGGTTCAATCCCAGGACCCTGGGATCATGACCTGAGCCGAAGGCAGACACTTAATGACTGAGCCACCCAGGTGCCCCAGGGAACTTACTTTAAAAACCACTGAAGGTCCCCTTTTCCTTCCCTCATACCTTGGGTTTAATGTTAGAAAAATGACAAATTAGTTCAGGTTCCTGAACTAATGAGAATGATAAGGCACCAGGTAATAGAACAAAAATTCAGAGCTGGGACAACAGGACGTGGTGGGACTAGGACCCCAGATTATCATACCCTCAACTCTGTCCAAGAAAATTCCACCCGAGAGAGATCAGATGGGTTCACAGCAGAGTAACACTAACCCTGGGGCAGGGCGGGCTTTGCATCTGTAATAGTGCTGCTTCGGACAAGTAAGACATTGAGATAACAAGAAAGGTGCACTCATAACGCAACTTGTGGTTCTTTTATTCTCTTTGCCTTGAGGAAATTTCTGTCAGGTCCCAAAGATTCTCTGGACACTCTTGGCTATTAAGATGTCCTCTGGACACGTGAATCTCCAGGATGTCTACTGATGAGTAAATTACCAAGTAGCATGTAATATTCCAAGCTCTGCACTGCATTTAGATTTCAAGCTTCTCCCCATTTCCCCAGCTTACGTCTGTTTCAGGTTAGAAACATATAGTGGAGGAAGGGAGCACAAGTGACTTTGCTATTTCTCTGTCTAAAATTCTGTTCTACTTGCCCCACTGGGTGGGTGGCCAGTGGCATCCTCAAGGGTAAAAGGGTCATGGAGGAAGGAGAAAAGATGCTGTGTAGGAAATCTCACTTTACTGGCACCAGTGTAATCTGTGTTGCTTTCCCCGGACCCTTGATTTAAAATCTAGGGGGCCTGGGTAGCTCAGTTGGTTGAGCGTCTGGCTCTTGGTTTCGGCTCACATCATGATCTCAGGGTCGTGAGATCGAGCCCCACCGCCGGCTCCATGCTCAGTGGGGAGCCTGCTTGAGATTCTCCCCCTCCCCCTGCTCATGCTCTCTCTCTCTCCCTCCTCTAAAGTAAATAAATAAATCTTAAAAAAAAAAAAAAAAAAAAGGTCCTCTCTCCTGCAGGCTCGGGTGGCACACATGATGTGGGCAGCATCCCCCATTTGGCTTGTAGCCCATGGCTCCCCTCAGCTTCTGCACCCCAACAGAACATGGCAGCCTGTGTTGGCTGAGGTTCCTTGAGTCCTTGCAGAAGCCCTCTCGGGCTTTGTTTTTAAATGACATGAAACAGACATTTTTACTACAGATTGTTTATCTGGTCCCTGGGAAACAGAAACTCATGAACTGTTGTCAGGAGAAAGTGGTCCCTTCTCAAATGCAGCCCCCCGCTCTGCTGCCATAGGTCACTTTAGCTAGTCTCCCATCTATAGGTTTTTTTCAGGTTTGAATCAAATATACCAGGCTCCCTGATTCCAAGAACCACTTATAAAGCTCTCTAAGTAATGTCTTTGAATTTTTTTTTTCCTCTGGACTTAGACAGAAAAAAGGATATTTAAACGTAGTGTTACACAGCCCTACAAATCGAAGTTGTCTCATAGACTACTACAAAAGCCCTCCCTTTGCTAAACTGACAAAATTACCTTTAAGTCACGGTCAGTGAAGCTATCCTTGAAGTAGCTCACTAAGACGGCAGGTGTGGGAGGACATAGCAGTTTAGCAGATGGAATCTCTAAGACAAAGGGACAGTGATATTCTAGAGTTTACTCCTGAGGGACTAGTGCTATCCTGAAATATCAAGTAAGTATAGAGAAAACAACAGATCCCTATTCTCCAGTACTTAAAGCAATTTTACTTTTCTTCAGTGGCTGGGGAGCAACCTTAATAAATAATATAGTTTCCTTGGGTATTAAGGAATCAAGGGTATGAACTAGACAACAGGGAGAATAGATAGGTGTCTTCCTCACAAAAGCCGGCCAAACACCCAGTTTACCCACCTCCCCCCCCACCAAAAAACCTTGCAAAATTCCAGTGAAATCACAGAATAAATACGAAAATAAATCCAAAACAGCACCGGAAAGCTAAGAAATGAGTGGAGTGGAGCGAGTGAAGTTGTGAGAAAAACAAATAGTGAGGAATTTGTAGAAGACGTAAGAAATCAAGGAAGCAGGAACTGACAATAGAAGCAACATAGACGAAGAGAGGATGTGAAGAGTCTGCCGGAGAACTGTGTGGATATTTCAAAGTAGAACTGGCAGAAGAGTGGCCACCTCGAAAGGGTACAACAGTCCTGCCCTCAGCCCCACCGATTCTCAGAACATCAGAGCCTGTCCAGTTTTCTAAAGTAAGACCTCTGACACCGAAGACTGTCAGAGAACATTCTGTGACTGGAAACCATTGTCTCCACTATGGCAATCACGAGGAAGAAATAGGGTGCCCCTGCACCCAGGGGACACACTCCACAGGAAATTCCCGTCACACTCCACAGGAAATCCCACCAAGGAGCATGGCAGCTCTTTTCCTAAACAAATTGTGGGTTAAGGAGGAAATCAAAACCAAAAATATCGATAATTTAGAAAGTAATGGCAATAATAGCACATCTGTGGGATGCTGCTGTGCCTTATCCCACCACCAGTACATGGGATTTCTCCTGACCTTACGCTGGAGCCCAGTGTATGTGTTTGTTTTTTTGATGTAGAAATGACTTACTCCCAGCTTCAGCCCTTCAGATGAGCCACCTTTACAGATCATGGCACTTCAAGATGCCTTCACCACTGTGGGGTCTGTTTTCACCCCTAGCACTAGAGATTTCCTTTCTCGTTACGGTGAGCAGAAAGGTACTTTTACAAACACTCCTTTAATTAAGCTTGGACTGACAACTTCCCATACAGCAGCCTATTCTGCCTTCTTGAAGAGAATCTCTGAATTTATTTCTACTCAAAAATGTGCCTGGATGAGATTTGATTATTTCCTTCTCTATGCCCTATTTATCACTGCAAGCTCTCTAACTCTACTAAGTTATCTGCTCTTTCCCAAAGCATGCTTTTATTCCTTTATTTTTTGCTATTTCTCTATTATTTTCATATGGGAAACATATATTCACCTTTCACAATACTGTTGGAGCATCATGTTTCCTGTGAAGCCCCTCTGGGATCCCTCAGAAGAAGTTAGTCACTCCCTCCCCTGTGCTTCCACACCTTGTTCATCACAAACGTATGGCAGCATTTTTGTTTTTGTAATCACTCATGTGCCTATGTTCTTTTTAGGCTATGGGCTCGTCTTTGAGACTGACAGAATCTAAATCAATATTTTGGTAATCCTAGCACCCAGGCTGGCATGGTACAAAAACTAAGTAGCCACAAACTTGTGTAGAATGAATGAGTGACTCTCCAGGTAGAAGGGGTCAGTGGCTATGTAAAGGAAAGGCATGCCCTGTCTACCTGACAGGAGTAGAAATTACTAGCAAGTAACGAAAATTGGCTGGAAAAAACTCAGTTGCCTAGGGTCAAATCCACAGTGTATTGGGAAGTCATTTCAATATTTTAGTCAAAGTAGAAGCTTGGTAATATGATTTCTTGTAGAAATACTTAAAATTAATTGGAAGAAAGAAAAGGCTAAAGGTTAAAGGGGTCAGTGAAGAGTAAAAGACAAAATTCAGAGTCCTTAAGAAAGGTGTGTAGGACATCCCTTAGGATGGTTAATAAACTCTAATAATCTTTCCTACTTCCTCCCACAAGCTCCACAGGATACAGTTACCTTTCTGCTGGTTTTACCGGGAATCTTTGAAATACCACAGTTTGCCCAGGGGCTATCAGGTTTTGAAGTGTAGCAATGGCTAATAAAATAGTCCAAGAACAGTTACTAAGTGTGAGTCTCCTCCTTGTTTTCAAGGTGTGTTTGCTTTCTCCATGATTTGTCCCAGACTGCTCTTGACTCACCATCGGAATGACATTTATTGGGAACTCCCAATAAATAGAGATGTTTCCCCCATCAACACAAATAATATTGCTTTACTTTTCTAGAAAGATAATTACCTACCTGCCGCTCAATTTGTAGCAATGAGTTCATTGTTCTTTACCTAATTTCTAGGTGCTGACATTTGCAAAACACCTCTGGCTAACATAGTTATTAAAAAACTTGTAGGTGCTCAATAAATGTCTGTTGAATGAGTGATTCATTAATATGTTTTAATGGTGTTGGATCGTCTCAAATTTCAGTTTAAAGTATTCTGAATGACATACCCTATTTATTCTTAATATAATTTATATACAATAAATACCCAATCTCTAAGAAATGATTGCTTCCAGCTATAATCGACCAGTTCAATCAATGCTTTTAAATTCTATTTTTTAAATACTCAAAAATCACTTATCTTACTCCATATTCAAGTGAATTAGCAAGATCAGAAGTATCATATGTAGAGTCTCTGAGTGGCTAAAAATAGATTATAAAAACATATATTAAATGATTTTATGGGCAAAATAATTCAATAATCTTCATCATCACCAAAGGTATAAATAATATGCCTTAACCTATAAAATACTCCTACACTAAAAGCTTGCATTTCTAGACACTTTGAAAACCAGAATTTATGAAATATGAGAATTTCTCGTTCACTGGTTCACTAATTAGTGAAAAAATTATACTCACACCATAACCAATGGTCATAACCATAACCACAACCACACCAGATCACCAATTTCCAAAGAAAGAGAATAAAATACACTTATGCTTGGTTTAAAATAATCTGATTCGTGGATTCAGATCTTGCTTGAGGATATCATGGTACCTCAAATCTGTCAACAGGAACTTTAGTTATTGAAGAACTGTATTAAAGGAAAACCTTGTTGTCTTAGCATTTCAGGATGAATGATAGTTTATCAACTATTTATTAGACCAAGTCAGACTTCCCAAATACAATCTGAGCAGCCAGTCTAAAATTTGAGAGCCAGAAACACGCATATTTGGGACCTTAAAAGAAAATGAAGTGATTGGGGCTTTTTTTTCACATAACAATCTAAAATGGCAATGCCTGCTCGCAAACAGAGCGATTTTAGAAGATGTTCCCCATCTCGAACAACCTACACAATGGAGTGATTTAACATGTGCATTCAGCAGGGTTCCCAGGGTCACCATCTTGCTAAAGTCAACTCCACTTGAGTCTGGTATTTCTAATCTTATTTTCTTGGTATTTTCTGCCTGGTTCTGTCTTTCTACTTCCCTGATTGGCTTTTATCTTCTTGACTCTTCTCCTACCAGGTGGTAAACAAAACCCTGCTGAGTGGTAAACAAAGCTTGGGGCTAGGCAGGACCTCTGGGAGTTGCAGCTGCCACAGTTATAAAAAGAAGCCTAAACTCTTAAAGGGAAGAAGAACCTTTAAAGGAAGTAGAGAGCAAAGCCTTGAAGTTTTTCTACTGTTTTCACCATTTGTACTAAAGGTGGCTGAAAAGAAGTCAGTAAGAGAGAAAGATAGCTCCAGGCAATGGAACATGGAGAAGAGCCATTCAAAGCATGATCTTCAAAAATGTTTTCTTTGAAAGAAATAACAAAGCCCTAATTCAAATATTATTTTACTGGCAACCACCACATTTTCTGCTATTGTAATAATACTTTCACATATTTCTATGGTGCCTTGAAGTTTACAAAGCTCTTTCTCATATATTATCTCATTTGATGATCTCAACGTGCCCCAAACTGCCTTTGCAGCCTTCTCTCCATTTTTCCCTCTACCCAGCTCAGGGTCCCTACCAGACCCTATGTACTACTGGCTTTGAAATTTTTGCTTTGCTCCTTGTCTTCATACAGTTCAAATTTCCTCCTCAGGTTGGCATATCCAAATCCTATGTGACATCTAAGACCAAATTCAAAATATTGCTTCCCCTGAAAAGCCTTCCCTGGTGACCCATCTGCTGAAATCTTACCTTCCTTTGTACACTATGACAATCAATGTCCATGCACGTCACTCAGTAATAGCCATGTTCTGTGTCTCATTAGATCTGTTCTATTATTGTAGTTGAAGTCCCCTATTATTTAATTTTTTTCCCACTTGGTCTTGCCTCTTTAACTAAACTATAAATCTCATGAAATCAGGTATGAGAACCTGAGCAATTAATTTTGAACAAACTGGGCCTGATGGGTTATGTTTGGTCGATTGTAGTTAGTCAGTCAAGATTTCTCTCCTAGTGCCTAAAGAACAGAAAATGGAGTGGACTCCTGGACAGTTGGTCTCTACAGGGAGTAGGGACCAAAATGGAGAGTTTGTGCATTCCTCTGTCACATCTGGTACTCTACTTAATTATAAGTTTCTTAAAGGTAGAGACCTTGTCCTATTAATAGAATGCATTTCAATAAATTAAAACAGAAATAGGAGAACTAAGAAGGAAGGAGGTCAACCAGTAATTGAGAAACCAGAATAGTGGTGGAGAATGCCAACAGTAAATACTAGGAAGATAAGACTAAGTGACCAAGGGTGAGAAATTTTGGAAACAAAAAATGTAGTCCTATGGCAGGACAACTCATGAATTCTTACATCAAATCTCCAAACAGATGGCTTCAGACCTAAGTGGGAAGAACTCCGAGATCTAAGAGTAAATTGAATGACAGAGGGTTAGGGTAGGAGGGACTGTAGGGCTTCCATCCAAGATTACTTGTGATAATCTTAAAGGTCATGGAACAGAATGGGCCAGGAATCAGGTTCTGTGTCTTCTATTAATTGGAATTCACAGCAGAGAACTGCATACAGCAAGGGCTCAATACATACACACTCAATGGGGATATTGAGACATACATGTTATTTGTGTGTGTGTGTGCGCATGTGCATGCATGTGTGTGCACGACGATCGCACTCGCACGTGTGTGTGTGTGTGTGTGTGTGTATAGTGTCTTGTAGATTTTCTGTTTATTCTAAGATCGACAGGTCAGCTTGACCCAGTCAGGAAAATCTCTTGTCAGTGTGAGGAGAGTTGAATTTGGGAAGTAAACACTATTCAACACATCCTACCCTCCCTGTATCACAATTCTTGGGAGGCTATCATTGGTGGTTCCTCCTTCTCTTACTCACAAGTGAGGAGGAATTCACCACACAGTTCAACACTTATTTGTCTTTTTAATGACTGCTGGAGCCCTCATCACACTCTGATGGTTGTTAAAATGTTGAGGCAAATATACTTGCATAAACTAAGTGGCAGGTACATGTCAGCCGACCCATGGAGGATTTTGATCCTGGCAATTAATGTACTAAAAGCAATGAATACATTTGCAAATTACCCCCAACAAGTAGCAGTTTGGAACAACAGCATATATATGTGTATTTTTTTTTCTCTCTCTCGGTTTCTATGGGACAGGAATCTGAGTGTGGCTTGGCTGAGTGGTCCCAGGTCCAGGTCTTCCAGGAGGTTCTACTCACAGCATTGGCCAGGGCGGCAGTTACCAGAGGGTTTGACTGGAGCCGGAGGACCCGCTTCTAAGATGCCTCACTCTCGTGGCTGGCACACCGGTGCTGGTTGCTGTAAGAGGCCTCAGTGAGTTCGTTGTCACACCAACCTTTCCATCGAGATTCTGAGTGTCCTCAGGACATGGTAGGTGATCCAAGAGAACACGGCAGAAGAGGCAATGTCTTACATGTTCTAGCCTCAGAAGACACACACTGCCACTTCTGCCACATACCGTTCATCTCAAAGGCCAACTCTGATGCAGTACCAGGAGGGGAAGATCACTGGGGCCATCTTGGAGGCTGGTTACCACAAATGTGATATAACCTGACAACCCAAACAACATCACCCTTTGGCATGGTACAATTTTCAGAAACACTGAACAAAAACTAGCACCACTTATATCCATAAATAACCAATATAGTACCATTATTACCTAAGATTCAGGAGTGAAGAACTTAAAACAAGTAAATTTTTAAAAAGATTTATTTATTTATTTGAGAGAAAGCGAGTGAGCATGGGGGCGGTGTGGTGTGCAGAGGGAGAGGGAAAGAGAATCTTAAGCAGACTCCCTGCTGAGCACAGAGCCTGAGGCGGGGCTCGATCCCAAGACCCTGAGATCACCATCTGAGACCTCAGCCCAAACCAAGAGTCAGACACTTAACTGACTTCACCACCCAGGCACCCCAAAACAAGTAATTTTTAAGTCATATACTTCCTTAAAAAATTGAGAACAAATGGAACTGGACAATGAGGTTTCACCATGAATTGTGGTGGGAAAATGCCAGCCTCATTCATTTCCCCATGGGGGCACCAAGACCTACAGAGACCATCACAAATGATGGTTAAAACCAACACCAGTCCATCACAAAGTAGAGCAAAACAGTATTCTGGGCTTCATGTGTCCTCGTTGGAAGAAAAGCGAATCTTCCTCCTTTCCTTCCTTTCTAAAAATGGTAATTTGAGATTCTTTAAGATAAATCCATATCCCTTCACAGAAAACGATAATTCAAATTGACTAAACTTTCAACAAAATTCTCCTCCATTATAAGGAATATTATAGCTGGGATAGATTGAACCCAGAGTAAACCGGAATCTCAAGGGTTAAAAATATTTAGCATTCAATTGCTAGTTCACTTCTTGCCCTCTGATAACCAGGAACAAAATTGCTTTTCTGTTGCATAAAGTATCTTTCAAATTCAATTGCTTATCTCCTCATTCATTCAAGAAAGAGAGACCTCAGATTTACAGGAACCAGAGCCCATAATACAAATACAGTATATTCAACATACAGCAGACATCTTCTGAAAAATAACCAAAACACAGTCTATTGATTTTAACCTTCTATATCAAGGTATTCTCCAGTGGTCTCAACTGGATGTTGGCTATGAGAAATTCCAATTATTTGAATTTCTATATATAGGATAAGCATTTAGTTATCAACACACACCATAAAACATATTTTCATCTGTTATTAAAGCACTATTACTATGTGGAATTGAATGTATTTCTACTGTGAACTCAACTGGCAGTGAAGCGGGCCAGGCAGCATTTTTTGTAGGAGATTCTCTTTGCAGACCTGTTTTATGAGCACTGTCCTGTAGCAACCTTTGGATTTGCTTTTGGATAAATAGAACCTTGTGGAAAGATTTTTGATATTCCTTCCTCTTCTCTCAGTCCCTTTTCACCTCCTCTTAGATGCAATTATTCATCGCCTTGGTTTTAATGAACTGATTTGTTGTCGAAAATTGTTTTTTCTAGTAATCGCCGTGCCCAGTGTCTGCGAGCTTGTACGGACGCTTCTAGTGCAGGACGATCTCTTCCAGAATCCCGAGCTTACTTAATTTCAGCAAAATACCAAACAGTGGGGCTGAGATGTACATGACTTCTTATCGCACTGATTCCAATTTTGATTAAAACAAGTTTGCAGATTAGGAAATGGAGCCAAATTAAATGTATTTCTAGAATGGCATGGAAGTTGGCGATATCAGTGTTTGCTAGAATCTTCTAAAGAGCATCACTGCTCTTCATGGTTCAGAGACTAGCAGAATTGGAGCCGAATGGAGAGGAGAGATGAGGGAGAGAGCCGGAGGAGAGCTGGTTTCATCAGGAAGGTTTTAAAAAAATCTAATTCAGCATCCTCTTTATGCAAGAACTGAGCAGCTGGTTTCTGAGAAAGCGTGGTGGGTTTTCCCATGCACTTCTATAGATGATTTACCCATTTCTGGATGCCTGCAGAAGAGCAAAGAAGAAGGGGAAAAAAAAAAAAAAGCTCTGGGCTTTATTAGGTTTTACTTTTGTTTTACTGTTTAAACTTTCTAATGCTTGTGATTCATTGAAGATTAGAAAAGGGTAAGTAGAAATGCAGATAATAAAGTTGAAAAAGAATAAAATAAAAGCCCTCCACAAGCCCAGAATAACCATTATTATTAATCTGGTGCAGGTTCGTCTAGGAGTTTCCACTCACCTCTTATTTGTACGGATGAAATCATGCTACCTATTCAGTTCTATATTCTAGGTTGTTCCCTGTTAATTTACTATTACCTCCTCATTATATAACAGTTACAGGTGTCCCCCCCCATCCAAAAGCAGAGCATTCCTGTGAAAACTTTTGTAAGCTGAAACGGTGTAAAGCAAAAACAGTGTATGGAAAAAATTCTGAGAGTTTCCCAGACCCAAAAAATAACCTCTCTTAGGCTTTTCTAATACCTCGGGACTGTTAGCTCTGCTAACAGATGCAAAAAATAAATCCAGATAAAGCACAGATGCTCACAGACACAGTTCAAAGATACGGTGGCTTGATGCCCCGATGCTGAGTGTAGTTCCGGGAAGGAGCTTGGAGGGGCTGCTCTGCGGCTGGGGGTGCGCGCTGCCTCTGGGAGGGCTTGCTCAGAACAAACGCCCAATGTCTTTTTTCTTTCCGCTTCTTTTTCTTCTTCTTCTTCTTTTTTGTAAAAGTAAAAAAATTCTCTTTGGATAGCTTTTGGTTAGCAGAAACAGATACCAATGTAGATCTTTGGTAAAAGTGAAATGGTGTAACATGAACTTTTGAAAAATGGAGAATACCTGTATTTGATATTTTTAGCTATGAAATAATTCATCCTACAAATGTGCCATAATTTTTGACCATTTTGGTTTCATTAAGTATTTTATCTCTAAATATATTATCAAACATCTCAATAAACAACTTTACATTATACATTTTGGTCCGTACTTCTAATTGTATTCCCAGAAAGGATTTCTAGGTTAGGAATTTGTGACAGCAATTTATTTATGTAAAAACACTCTCCCTCATGATCATTCCCTCAACAAATAATTTAAAGGGAGAGAATATGAAACTTAATCAAGCTCAAAACAGACTGTATCCAAAATTTTGGTAAAATCCTAGTGTACTTGCTTTTGTATTTTATCCCTTTCTTTTTTTTTCTTTATTATTATTATTATTATGTTATGTTAATCACCATACATTACATCATTAGTTTTTGATGTAGTGTTCCATGATTCATTGTTTGCGTATAACACCCAGTGCTCCATGCAGAACGTGCCCTCTTTAATACCCACCACCGGGCTAACCCATCCTCCCACTCCCCTTCCCCTCTAGAACCTTTTCTTTTACTCAAGTATATCTTATACACAGTGAAATGCTCTGCTTTTAAGTGTTATCGTTTGCTGAGTTTTGACAAATGAATATACCCGTACACCATACTCCTATCAATATGTAAAATATTGACATCACCTTAGAAAGTTCCTAAGGGCCCCTTCTCAGTCAGCCTCCATGCCCAAGAGAAACTACTATTGTGATCTTTTCCACTATAGGTTCGTTTTGCATATTCTGGATGCTCATACACAATGTACTCTCATGCGCTTTGCTTCTTTCCTTCGGCACGTTTTTGAGACTCATTCATGCTGCTGCATATGTTTGTATTTAGCTCCTTTTTACTGTTGAGTAGCATTGTATGAATAAACTAAAATTGGTCTATCCATTCTCATGTTGGTAGAAACTTGGGTTTGACTTTTGTAAATAAAGCTGCTCTGAAATTCCAGTTAAGTCTTTTCTGACATACTATTTCCTTTTTCTTGGGTAAATACTTAGGAATATAATTTCTGTGTCATAGGGTAGGTTATGTTTAACTTTATAAGAAACTGCCAAACTCTATTCTAGGTCCTTGTACCACTTTATACTCCCTCTAACAGTTTGTATGAGTTTCAGATTCTCTAGCTCCTCGCCAACATTTAGTGTTTATAGCCTTTTTAATTTTAGCCATTCTAGTGGGTGTGAAGTGGTAATTAATTCTGACCGTATTTGCATTTCCCTTGTGACTAATAATGTCAAGCAGTTTTTCTGGTACTTATTGACCATATTTCCTTGTAAAATGTCTGAACTGTTCAAATCTTTTGCCAGTTGTTTTATTATTGAGTGGAAGGAATTTTTTCTGTATCTGTATTTGAGGACTTTATTAAAGATACTTATTTTATTAAATTAAGTGTTTGATATATAATACACATTTTAATGTGTAATATATATAATATTTTACTACAGTCTCTGGTTTGTCTAACATTTTTCTTGCTGGTGTCTTTTTATGAGCAGAAGTTTTTCATTTTAATAAAGTGTAACTTACCATTTTTAAAAATTATTATTCCTGTTTATCCTGCTTACAAAATCTTTGCCTACCCTGTTATTCTTCTGTATTATCTTCTAGAAGCTTTGTAGTTTGGGATTTTACATTAAAGTCTAAGATTCATATTGGATTAGTTTTTGTGTGTGTTATGAAATAGGACCAAAGTCTGTGGTTATCCACCTGGAATCCAGGTGTTCCAGAAGCTGTTGTCATAACCACTTTTTTTTTTTTATTCGTTGCTTTGGCATCTTTGTTGAAAATCTATTGACTTATAAATGTAGGTCTATTTCTGGAGTCTGTGTTCTGTTCCATTCATTAAATCAGGAACAGTTCAAAGCAACAGCTATGGGCCTCCACAGTCTGCAGTGACCACTTCCCCTGCACCTCTCAAATCTCTGAGATATCGCACCTGCCAAGGCATTCTCTTCCACTGGTGTCCCATCACAGTTCATTACCACTTACAACAACTGCACCACAATAGCAAGTCAGGGGCAATCAGTACCCCCTTCCCCTCTGTGATGGAGTCCTCATTGTCAGCTGGCCAGTGGATGCCCCAGCTCAAAATCCCATTTTAGAATCTACTTCCCAGGACCACTCCTGGCACCAAGTAGAAAGTGAAACAGTGATTTGCAAGCAGGAGGTTGACTGGAAAGTGCTCTTGGGAATGACAGCTAAGGGAAAGAAAGAAAAGCAGGAATGGACGGAATGAGAAGTTGAGTTGTAATGCAATTGTAACAGGCCCTAGCCATCCCAGCTCTATGGGTGGCTGGGAAGATAAGAATCCCCTTCAGAGATGTATCAAATTGAGGAGAGGAACCTTGGGTGAAGCAGCTTTCTTCCACTGAGGTAACAACCCTACCCATATAAAAAACACCAGC
Organism: Halichoerus grypus; assembly: GCF_964656455.1. Taxonomy (NCBI): domain Eukaryota; kingdom Metazoa; phylum Chordata; class Mammalia; order Carnivora; family Phocidae; genus Halichoerus; species Halichoerus grypus. Next base: position 108,845,436 of record NC_135716.1, read on the forward strand.
TTCCATTAGCTGCAGAATTAAAGGGAAGATACTTAAAATTAATTACTGATTTATCAACATAAGTGTAGATGTCTGCCATGGTCCTTCCGGCCCACGAGCAGACAGGACAAATAAAAGGAGGAAAGATGGGTTAATTCATTGCCTGAGTGGGTTACCCATAAAAAAAAGCACATTCTGAGAAAAAAGACTTGAGTTCAGGCAGTTTTTTGGGGATTGTAATCCATAGAAGTACAAGTGAGGGAGGAGGGCAGTGAGACAGGAAAGGGAAAAAGAAAACCCGGTAAATGGTATGCCAGTGAACAGGTTACCATTTTTGGAAACTGGGGCTCAATTCTGCTGGAATCTAGTAAAATATTACTCAAAACGTCTCACAGAGGAACAGGAACACTCAAGAACTCCTTAGCCCAAATGCCGTCTCTCATGGCTTAAAGATTGCCCCAGAGGCACTTCTTGGCTACCCTGCTAACCAAGCTGCCATGGCACCAGAGAAAGCTCCCAGGCTGAGAAGTCGAGATATACAAGTGTCTGAGATAGAAAGCTTTCAGTGTGTATGCAACTCAGACATGGGCCTAGGGAATGTCAGCTGGGCCTCAAGGGTGTGGGCTTCAGCCCCCAATACATTCTTAATCTGCTCTGGAGGTAGCAGACACAGGCACAAGTGCTAAGGTATTTTGTAGAATGAAGAGACCCACTCCCCATCAAGGGGCTCATGTTGCCCATTATCTAAGCAAGGATTTAGGGAGTTGATGAGTTCCGCTCTCTCTAGTGTTTGCTTGGACTCCTTTATTGGCAGGTGTTACTCTGTTATATCAAGGTGATATAAGCATAGTAATATATATTTATTGATGTACTTACTTGGGGGTGAGCATAGTTCACTAAATAACGTATCATAGTGGAAGGTATTTCTACAATGTTCTAAACATGTTACATATATATCATCCCAATGAATCTTCAAACATTAAAGAATTAAATATAGTATAAGTATTATTCCACATTATAGATCAGGAATTTGAGACAGAGAAATTGTGTTAGTCAGCTATTGCTATGATAATGCTGCATTAACAAACAACCCAAAATGTCCATGACTTACAAAAACAAACATTTAGTTTTCTTACCAGTAAGTTTATGAGTTGGCTAGGATGGCTCTGTGGGCTAAACTGGGATTAGCAAACTAGGCCCCGGCTACAAGCAGTAGTTTGGGTTTAAATCTGCTCAAGACTTCTTTCTTCTGGGACTAACAGCTACTCAGAGCATGCTCTTTTCATGGCTGATGGCAGAAGTACAAGAGAGCAAACCAAATCATTAAGTACATTTATGATACTCTATGTTGGTTACATTTAATCAAAGCTTCTTCTTGATGACATCTCTGAACAAAGTAAATGACACAGCCAAAACTTACATCATTCTTGTGGAAAAACACAGATCCCATGGAAGAAGTGGAAGAAAGTGAAGCTTTGCAGAGCACCAATGCAATCTACCATAATATTAAATAACTTTCTCTGGTTACAAATAAATGGTAACCAAAACCCAGTTCTTTTTTACTCCTGCTCTAAATCTTTACAATATTCTGATTCATCAGGAAGTGCTAAAGGGAGCTGGTGAAAATTTGGTGAAACTTAAAAGCTAACCTTTTAGAAATACTTTCCAAAATTCATGTATATTTGAAGACTGACTGATGGGCAAGTAGGAGAATGGGGAAAATAAGATTCTACTCTTAGTACTGGGGAGGGCATGGTTTGCCAAATAAACTATAAAGTGGTTAGGAAATTAAAGACAAACGATCCAAGAATGTCCAATAAAAATAAGTTGAGAGCTGGTTTTAAGTCCTGATATTGCTACTGTTTATACTGTTTCAATGTGGTTTCTGGACCATTCCATGCCTCAGCTTCCTCCACTGAATATGAAGGACAGTACTTAGTGCACTTGAACACTATGTTTTAAATAAACCCTTTAAGCTGATCTGAGAGAACTTATGAAAGAGGCCTACACCCACTATGCCTCCACAGTATATAGGTGTAGACAGAAATGCAAAATTGGGGTGAGCATCATGTAATCCAAATCAATAATAATTTAAAAATCAGTTTGGATGTTCACAATACATAAAGAATTCATACAACTCAATAACAAAAAACCAAAACATGAAAAACAAAACCAAAAAAACTAATCCAATTTAAAAATGAAAAAGGACCTGAACAGACATTTCTCCAAAGAAGATATTCAAATGACTAACAGGTACATGAAAAGGTGCACAACATCACTAATCAATAGGGAAATGCAAATCAAAACTACAATGAGATATCACCTCAGGCCTGTTAGAATGTCTAGCATCAAAAAGATAAGAGATAAATACTGCTGAAAATGTGAAGAAAAAGGGAACCCTTGTACACTAGTGGTAGCAGTGTAAATCAGTACAACCATTGATAGAAAACAGAATGGAGGTTCCTCAAAAAATTAAAAATAGAACTACTATATGATCCAATAATTCCGTTGCTGAGTATATATTTGAAAGAAACAAAATCACTCTGTCAAAGAGATATCTGTACTCTCATGTTCACTGCAGCATGATTTACAACAAGACATGGAAACAACCTAAGTATTCATTGACAAATGAATGTATAAAGAAAATGAATATAATTATATATATATATGGAATACTATTTAGCCATGAAAAAGAAGGACATCCTGACATTTGCAACAACATAGATGGATCTTGAGGGTATTATGCTAAGTAAAATAAGTCAGACAGAAAAAGACAAATACTGTATGATATCACTTATATGTGGAATCAGTCAAACGAAAAAACTCATAGAAAAAAATATCAGATTTGTGATTGCCAGAAACAGGGGGTGAGAGGTAGGGAAATTGGGTGGTCAAAACGTACAAATTTCCAGTTACGAGACAAATAAGGATTGGAGATGTAATGTACAACAAGATGACTAGTTAACAGTGTTGTAAGGTATATTTGAAAGTCACTAAGAGAGTAAATGTTAAAAGTTCTCATCACAAGGGAAAAGAAATTTATAACTATATGAGATGATAGATGTTAGCTAAACTCACTATGACAATCATTTAATATTAAATTATAATAATATTATAATAATATTATAATAATATTATACAGTGTTGCATCTAATTATATCTTAATAAAACTGGACAAAAATCAGTTTGGGGGATACATTTAATAAAACAAAGCTCCCACTAGCTTGTTGACCATAATGAATTTTCTTTAATTCTTCCTTAATTTGTTAGAATTTTCTACAAATGCTCAAATTCCTTCCTGATATTGGGTATTTAACTCGACAGAAAGTTAGCTGAGTCAAAAATTGCAAACACACTCTTTCAGGGAAGTCTGTAGTTTACACAAAGTATTATTTGGCTTTTGTGAGCTATTCCACCAAAGGGCAATGAAATACCATTCCAAGAATATCTCAAATATCAAAGAAGGGAAAGGCCCAGTTGACTTTTTTTTCCTCTTAAGCTGATTAAGGAAAGAACTATTTAGATTGTTCCACATACACTGCAGAGCCCAGTGTGAAGGGAGAAACAATCTCCCGTTGTTGTACAAGGCCTAATATCTCATAGGCAGTAGGCTAGACTGTCAGGTCCTTAAGGCCTTGGAACGTGTATTCTTCTCATGTGTATTTCTCAGAGCACCTAGTCATGCTTTGTATATACAAAGTTTCAAATAAAGTTTTGTTGAATGAATGAATGAACAATCAATAAATGAATCTCAATGATTGTTGTTCTCTTTGCATCCACATCAATCACACTGTGCAAATATAGACTGGATGTAATGTACCAAAGATTTTTTTAAGATTTATTTATTTATTTTAAAGAGCAAGCTAGTGTGTGTAGGGGGTGGTGTGGAGGGGGGCAGAGGGAGAGGGAGAGAGAGAGAGAAGCAGACTTCCCACTGAGCGCAAAGCCTAACTTGGGGCTCGATCCCATGGCCCTGAGATCACGACCCAAGCCAAAATCAAGAGTCAGATGTTCAACCAACTGAGCCCCCTAGGCGCCCCAAGTACCAGAAGATTTTTAACAAGAAGATACAGCTCATGCTTCTTAAACATGGGAGTCAGATATTCATTAGGTCAAGGAGGATAAAAGGATGGTTGGATGCTTGTGGGACACAATCAGTCCACTGGATATAAAATAGTCGCTGTTCCCCCAAGCAGAGCCAAGGTGGACCGACAGAGGGAGACCCAGGCAATGCAAGACGACCCAACATAAATTACGCAATAGATCCTCCCAGTACCAGCACATCTAATACGGCATTCCACAATTTAAAGGGAACTTGGATGGTGTTTATATTATAAACACGTTAAATGAAACTTAGGTTATTTGAAGAAGGGATAAAATAACTTAGGCTAGTTAATCTGGTTTGCAGACGGTCCAATTTTGACTTCTCAGGCCAAACCAGAACTCAGGGTTTTATTCTTTACTTACCTCAGAGTAAAACAAAGTTTTTTAAGGGCAAAGCATCCTAAAACTTGCCATTATTATGACAAGCTACCTATTTCCTATCCGTGAATGGTAGGCTCTCTGTCTCTCTCTCTCTCTCTCATATATATATATATATATATATATATATATACATATATACTTATCTCCATTTTATAGATGAGAAAACTCACACTCAGATCTTGCCAGTGTATACAAGCAGCAAATAACAGAGCAGCATTCAGACCAAGGTCTAGCTGATTCCAAAGTCCATGTTCTCTGTAATTGTGCAGATCATCAGGCAGTCAAAACACACCTCTATGCATCAAAGCTTTTCGATGTCCTTACCTGGAAAAAGACCTGGCTTTTGTCAGACTATCTGACGTCTCTCAGTCAGAGGGGATTTCTCAGAGGGAGAGAGAGAGGGAGAGAGAAGCAGACTTCCCACTGAGCACAGAGCCCAACTTGGAGCTTTATCCTTACTCAGATGAGTATGAGTTGTCCTGCACTTTGCTTCCATTTCTTGATTACCACTCTTCTTCCTCAGCAGCTCTCTGAACTCCAATCACTTACTCATAGTACTTCTACCCCTGTTAAGCATTCAAATTTTCTTGCTCTTAGTGGCCCCCTTCCGTTCAGCCTCTCCAGTTTCACGTATCTGCAGCCAGCCTGCAGTAGGCCGGCCATCAAAACACACCCCTCTACCTCCCGCAGCATCGACCAAACTGTGCCTGCCCGTTCATCCTCGAGGATTAGGGTCTACCACAGAGCCAAGCCCATGGCACTTTCCCTGTGAGAAAGTACCATGACTTGGTCATTTAAAATGTCCACTATTTCTACTTTTGTGTTGTCACCAGGCAAGAGAGTGCTTCCTGAAATAACCCCTAACTTGAATCACCAGCTCCAACTATAACTTGGCTTTTCCATTACTTGGCAAGTCTATTACCACCTGTCACTGAAGTCCTGGTTCATAACCTGAAGTGGTATTCCAAACCCTCTCCTCTAACAACTCACAGCTAAACTAATCACGCTCTCTCCCCACCCCCCAGATTTTCCCACCTCTCCCTTCCTCAACACTGCCTACTGATTCAAGTTGATTTGTACTTGTGTTTAATATCCCAAAGGAGAGATTTTCACGTGTTCTCCCCTTTTCATTTCTGCATCTACCTGCTCTACATCAACTATTCTCTTCAAAAGGGTGAGGCTTTGGAACAAAGGGACATGAATTCAAATCTCAGCTTTACAATTTTATTTGTAGCTATATACCCTTAGGCAAATTTCTTAGCTTTTCCAGGTCTGGTCTCCAGATCTTTAAAATGGAAAGAACAAAGCCTCTTGGAGAAAGTTTATGAGATTCCAACACAACAGCTTGTAGTGGGCACATTTGGGGGGGGTTTCTTCTGGTCCTTTTGCCATCTTCAGTAATAAAACCACACTCTCCTTTTGGCTTGAATGAGGCTGACTGTCCCTGTGGGATGGGACAAAAGGCTCTGGCCTGGCCAAGAAGAGAACCAACACGTTTAACCACAGGAGTTGGCTCATGGACATGACCCAAGTGGAGCTGATCAGAGTCCACCTGGCAGCTCATCTGATAATGACTGGGACAGAAACTTCTCATAATTTCTGGGATTGCTAACTACCAGGAACATGCAAATCTAGAGTTGTCAGTGGTTATTTTTGCCATAGAAAGAGGAGAGCCAGCCTAAGAATGTCGTTAAAACAGAGGAAAGTAGAGCTGAAAGATTTAAATAGGCAGAATTCTCACACTGCTTAAGCACCCAATTCCTGGACTTTCTAATATTGTGAGGATATATGGTCCATTTTTCTTCTGTTAGCTTGAATAGGGTTTCTGTCACATGCAACCAAAACCTATAAGAAACATCTGCAGTGTCCAGCATGGGGCTTGACTCACACAGTGTTACATGTGCATGGCGTGCTGTTTTAATTTCTCTGCCACCTTCTTTGAAGAACACCTCCCTCTCTACCCACAATGCCCTCAAGGATATTATTCCCACACTTACCACTTTTCTCTCCAACATCTTGAGTTTCTCTGCTCATTTGATTACTGCTTTCAGTATGCCCGATAGCAAAGATTCATTACTTAGGTTTTTTAACACTTACTAGTTTACAAAGCATTTTCATATACAATTAATCCTATGGGATCGGTCACCATAACTGGACTCTTCTTCCATCAAAATGTACTCCCCTCCTTTTCTTTCCTAGCTCTTACCTAAGTTTACCTCACCTGGATAACTATGCTCATTAAACTGTATTCCATCTATGAATCCTGTGACTAAATTAAGCTTCCTAAAATGCCACTTTGTGCATGTCTGTTTTCTACTGAGGAGTCAAAAATATCCTAGATAGCTTTTCAAATAAAACCCATCTTCTTCTCCCAATTAATCCAATATTTTTCCCCAACTGGCACCACTTCACTTATCCAATCTTATCATGGAGCCAGATAGTTCCACCTCTTACCAAGATCTACCTCTTATCAGCCATGTGACTTTGGTCAATTTATTTCCCTGCTCTGAGACTCTGAGCCCCCTACTGCAACCATATCAATTTCTTTACCGTCCCTTACTCATACTACACTCATTTCTTCCAGCTATATTTTTTAAAAAAACACTTTTAGGGCATAATTTACATAATATAAAATTCACCTACTTTAAGCTCATAATTCTTTGATTTTTAGTAAGTTTACCAAGTCATACAACTATCATTATAATCTAGTCTTAGATATTCCTATCACCCCAAGAAGATCCTTTGTGCTCATTTAGAGTTAATACCATTACTATCTGCAGCCCCTTCTTTCGTCTCCATAGATTTGCCTTCTCCAGACATTTTATATAAGTGGAATCATAAGATACTTGGTGTTTTGTGGTTGGCTTCTTTCACTTAACATAACATACCAGACTCATTTCTGCCTTCATCCTTTGTAGGTTCTCCATCACACCTTTCCCCTTCGTCTCTACCCACCCAAATCCTTCACTATTGTTATTGATGCTGTTGTTTTGAGGTACAATTGGAGACATAGCACTTTTCTAACATTATCTTAGTTTCATTTCAACCCACAATTTCTATTATTTTTATTCTGAATCTCCAAGGGGGCTCCAGGCTTCAGTTCTTCCTTAGTTGCTTCACACAGTTATCTTATTTTTCTTGCCGAGTAAAATGAAAACTCTTTATGGAAAGTGTCAGACACATTTGGGAAATAAATAAATGTTCCTTGAAAAAAAGTAATGAATTGGGTATGACTACTTATACTTTTCTTTACCAAGAACAGTTTCCAAGAACCATACTCAAGCAGGGCTCACTTTAACAGATTTGATTCAACTGTAGGAGGGAAAGATCTGGATGCATGGTCTGCTAATTTCTATGCTTCTGATGCCAAAATCGCTTGCTGATGGACTGGGCACGGCCCACAGCTGTTAGAGACCCTATTCTCCTTCTAGCATCAATTCCCTCCACAAACTCCCCAATTTGGGGAACTGTCAATTCCTTGAGGATAGATCCAATGCCTGTTGATCAGCTTTTGTTCCCATCTTGGTACAGAGCTACTATCTTGCATATGGTGGGTGCTGAATAAATATGTGTCTACCAAATGAATACACGAGCACATACACGAGTGACACCTTCAAGTAAGCAAGCAGGACCTGGCTGCAGCCCTCCCAGGAGACCTAAATAGTCCAAAGTTAGTATGAGCGTCAGTTAAGAACTCCAGTTGGGATATTACAAATGCCAAATAAAACTCCATACTGATTGCACGTCAATTTGTCAGAAACACAAATAAATATGAAAGAATTTAGCCATGGAGACATCATGGAAAAAGTACAGACCCCAGATAAAAAGCAAGTGAAAAGTAGCTCTCTCATACTCAACGAAATCAAATCTGCCTACTTTTCCAGGCTAACTTGCCTATGCTTTAGGGTTTTGTTGTGTATCACTTCCTCTGGTTACCGTTCCTTTATATCCCAGGTTTCGTCACCTTCCTATTTTTCTCTTATTGTATTTAACCTTACAACAAATATTTGTTGAGTACCTACTGTGTGCAGGCATTGTTCTAAGGGCTTGTGATACAGTAAGTGAGCAAGAACAGAAAACAGCGCCACTGTGCATTCACGGAGCCTCCATTCCAGTGGATCACGTGTCGTCATATTTTCCCACTTCAGTGCCTGTGTGTGAGATCCCCAAAGGCCAGAAATCAATCCTGCTATATCCACAACATCAACACAATGCCTGCACCATAGTGGAACATTAATGCATATTAGTTGAACAGAGTGAACCAATAAACCACCATTTATTGAGCGTATCAATATCTCATTTAATCCTCACACTTGCCATAAGAGGAACCTATATACCCCACTCTCGTATCAATAATATTTTGCTGCTCTGGTTCAGAGAGGTCAGTTAATTTGGCTAAGGCCTCAAGGCAACAAGTGAAAGATCCAGAATTCAAGTGCAAATGTTTAACCCCAAAGCAATGTTCTGCTCTGTCAAAGCAAAAGGATACTAGGAGAATAGCCATTAGGATGAAGATTCGGCTTAACTGGATTTGCATGGACCAGATGAGGACACATCTGACTTCCAGCATTTGGAATTTAATTTCTGAAGCAACCACCTATACTGAGAAAGGATAAGATAGCAATTATGTAATCAGTGACAAGGGAACAGAACTGTTGTTTAGCCTTGAAAATTAATCAGCGCCTCATTTACTGTTATATCTACCTAAGCCAGCACATTTTCCTCAAATGTTTTGGTTTCTCCAGTCCTAGGAATAAAAGTGATGGGAATTTTTTAAAAATAAATAACAGCTGTGTTGTTTGCCCCCAAACCTAAAAATGTTGAAGTTATCCCACATGAAAAATTTATTGTCATTATTTACAGTGTTATATTGTTTTCTAATTATTACATGTGTCTAAATCTCATTCGCCCCAAGCCTGCAGAAAATGCAAGGTCCCTGCGGACATAAATCTCTTTTATGCTCCACAGCATCTAACATGATGCTGAGTATAGACTTAGCTCAGGGTCTAAAAAATGGAGATAAATTTAGAAAATCTGGTCCAGGGCTGACTGTCTTTTCTGTCAAATTTTGCCTCCAAGATTTTATCCTGTTTCTCCATGTCATTGAGGACAACATCAGTCTTTTGTTATATTTTCACATTATTTGAAAAGGCCACATCAGTAGCTATTCGTCTCATCACATAATAGAGAGAAAAGCAGATTTTATTTTAACATGAGCTTTGTTCCATTTAGTGAATCTGTTAGAAAATGTGCCTCCAGTCACATACATGGTGGGCTGAATCTGTGCCTGTGAGAGAGAAAGAAGGCTAGTGTGTGTGCACACTTGTGGGTGGGTGAGCATCTTCATAAACCCCTCAGCCACTCTGGAGGAGCTTACAGAATGTGCCATGGAAACAGCGGTTACCATGGAAAGAACGTGCCATGGTGACGAGCTGAAGAAATGCCTATGTAAAACCATCTTACCATGTAACCTTATACCTTCCAGCATTTTAAAAAATACGACAGGATTAGAGCCCAGGACTCTGGGGAGTCTCAGCCCCCTCAATGGTCTTCCAAAACAATCTAGAAAGCGAGATGATAAACTGCAGGGCGTTGTGTACCTCGCTAAAGGGCCTGACTAGCAGTTAGGTGGAGAAATTGCCAACATCGTTTATCTATGGACTGCACTGCACACTATTAAATATTTCCTGTTAAAACCCACAAAGTATTACAAATGAAGAGAAAACATGGATAAAATTAACTTAAAGGGAATGGTTTCCCGACTTACTGAGATCAGAATTGATGTGTTTCATCTAACTTATCTGTTAATAGGCTTTCTTGATGCCCTCGTGTTACCATAATCTCCAAAGCACTGGACAAACCAGTACATTTGTTTATCTTTATCACTCTTTGCTTACTAAAGAACTTGCTTTTATTAAAGAGATCAATCACCTGCACACAGTTTAATAGCCTGCACAGTACATCCAAGGTAAAAAAAAAAAAAAGGCAAAAAAGGGTAAAGGGTGAGAGCCTTGTTTTAACAAAGCCCTAAAAGCATTAAAGAGGCAATAACATGAGCTTTTGATAATCTGTATATGTATTATGTATATATGAAATCTTAAAGGTAGAAAACTCGCTATCAAACTTGGTAATCTAAAACATTTCTGAATGGGAAAGTGAAGGCTTAAAAGCAATCAGTGCCTCCACTCTGCACTCAATTTTGTCTGGTTACTTTAATACGCAGCCAAATGATGCTAAGTGGAGAGACACAGAGTACATTACGTGTCTCATCCCCGGCTCCTCTCACCCTCTTTCACGGGGAAGCCAGACATCTGTGCCTCGCAGCCAGCCCCGAAACCAGGAATCCACCCCGGTCCCGTGAGGAGGGGGCATCCGAGGGCCACCATCTTAGACCTCAGACATGGGGCATTGCTGAAACACCAGCCGGCAGCTCGCTGTCCACATCGCAGTGGGAAGGGATACTCCCCCAACTGCTCCCCTCCCGACGCTGAAAAACAAGCCTCTCCACGATCTCTTAGTGCCCGGAACATAATATCATATTTTATCTAGTCTTCTGGGATTGAAAATATTGATTGAAATTTTCATTGGAAGCTTTTCTTAAAAGACACTTTCTTCCAAACCTCTCTTTCTACTCCATTGCAAGTCAGCTATTTTTCTTGCCAAAATGCAGGAAAGCAATTAAGCTCAAGGGTTTTATAAGCTGCACCAGTTCAGGGCAAATCTATTGAACTTTGCTGAGAAATTCTTGTTCATTCACTGTGAAAATTTTGATGGTTTTATCCTCTTTCTTGATAGCCACTTAGTTTTAGAAACCTGGGTAATGTGTGTAGTGCAGGATTTTAAGAGAGGCCATCCTAATTAAAGTGTTGTGATGTTAAACCGGAAGGTGCTAAACATATTCCTTTGATAACTGCAATTTCAAGCTCAAATATATGTTGGAAAGAACTGAAGCTAAAATACAAAGGAAATTTAGCAGAAGCAGTGAAGGCAAAGAGAAAATATTAAGCCGATCTGCGAAGTGCCTCACAGGTTTTGAGAATAAAGCAGGAGCAAGTGCAGAGCCGAGCCTTCCTCTTCCATCAGCTGTTGCTGGTGATTACAGCCATGTTTCACCGAGAACATATGGCCGTGGTTATAGCCATCAGGCAGCATTTCACAGAGCGACGACACCATGTGTCCACCAACTAGCCTTCCTGATTACAGCTAATTAGAGAGGAGGTGGGAGGCATTTTTTAAATGATATTCAGACACAAGAACGCCCAAAGTTCCCAGGCCTATTTGCAAGACCAGGTGACAAGAGAGAGACTGATATGAAAAGTAGGAGAAGCCAAGAGAAGCGGACATTTTGCACAAGTCTGTCCCTAAGAAATGAGCCACACAGGACAACAACAACACAAAGAAAAGAGAGCATATGAACGCAGAGACAGGAGAGCCCCACGATGTGCTGTTGCGAGGTGTTACTCGGGAAACCTGCTAAAGCCAGAACCTAGCTGAACGTCCCTAAAGCACCTTTTCAGGGGAAAAATTCCAAATCAAAACTACCTTAACAGCATCTCTAAGAGTCCGTCTGTAGTTAGCACATCGAAGCCGCAGGATACTCAATATAAAATTACACAGGGGCCTATTATATGCCATTGAATATGTGCTTTCACCCAATTTCGTGGTTCAGCAATGCTGTTTGTTCTCGCTTCTTTTTAACCCCAAAGCAAAATACAAAACAACATATGTCACCAGGTAAGTACCTAGCATGACTTAAGGGTCTCAGCTTTTCAAAACTCCCCTTTTTGAATTTGCAACATTTCCTCCATAAGCCCCTGGGAAACAGACTTGGCTGTAGAGGTTTCCAGAGGGACTGCACTGGGCTTACATGCAGGTGAAGCCTTAGTTTAGTAATTCTTTTCCTCCCATGGTTTACAGACTTCCCCTCGGAAGGGGCGGCTGTGTGTGTGTGTGTGTGTGTGCATGCACGCGCACGTGTGTGGGTGTGGGGAGGTACCATTCCATCTATTACAGACACTGCTTCCTTCAGGCTCGTTCAAAAGTCTGAGAACACGTCCATTGGTAATTGTGTCATTTTTTTTTCCCTCTATTTCTCTGCTTTGCTGGAACTGGACCATAATGACATTAGATAGGTCGCATGATGGCAATTTAATGGCCTGAACTCAATCCACAGGTACATCGTTGTGGTCGCCTTGGGATCTGTTCTCATCGCCGCGACGTGACAGAAAATACCAGCAGAGCCAGAACGGATGGACACCTGCAGTGGTGGAGACAGTGCGTCGGTAAGTGCAGGAGACCCAGACGGAGATGCGGCTCTGGAGGCCCCGGGGCAGCCCAGCACTGTGACGTCACCCTCACGGCCCCATCACCGCCCCGCCCCTGCTGTTCACAGGACACACTTCCCTCCACAGCATTCATTGACCGTGCTCTCTGCTCAGCACTGAGGGCACAGGGACAAAGAGAACACACACAGGCCTGGCCCTCAAGGGGCTTACTGTTTCTCAGGGGACCACACAAAAGCGTTTAAATAAGCAAATGCTTATTTAACCCAACACCAGAGACACCGCGGTGATGGGTCGCGGCGCATAGAACTGTAGCACCGAATACCACTGGAGCTGAGCTGCCTTTAAATGTCCACTATGGTTGGAAGGGGAGATGGGGGAAGGGATTTATGGTGTAGAAATTTAAGAGCCTGATAGTAAATCCAAAGGACGTGCAATACTTTCAAAGGCCCATATGAATAAATGGATGGGTTCTGGACTCCCTCAAAGAATAAATTTGAAGATTAAATTGAAGAAATTCTCTGAGCATACTGAGGGGGAAAAAAAGGATAAATTCAAAACAGTGTAGTGGTTATACAATTAACTCAATATGACAGCAAGAGCCCTGGTGAATGCTTCCATGTTTTAGGGAAATGGACACCATGACCCTCTAATTTTTTTCAGGAAACCACACAATGGTGATAGTATTTTTCACAGGTTTGTTAGAATCAGAGAGATTATATGTGTGTATATGTGCGTATATGTGTGTGTATACATGCACATATTTCATGTTACACACAAATATATTTATATTAAATATAAAAATACAACAGAAATATAAATTTATATTACAATCTTTTGTAGAATCTAGGGCACCGTTACAGTATTAGTAGATGCTGTTGTCTGTATTGCTTTTAATCTTGATTTGTTGTAGTTAACTCTAAAACAGAGGTCAACAAATTATGGCCCATTGGCAAAATCCAGCCCACAGAGGGCCAAATCCATTTATGCATTGTCCAAGGCTTTTATATTCTAATGGCAGGTTATGTAGTTGGACAGGGAAGATATGGCTCACAAAGCCAAAAATATTTACTATCTGGCCCTTTACAGAAAAGTTTGATGACCCTGTTTTTAAAATAATCACATGATATCCATCTACCTTTTCCTTTTTTTTTTTTTTTTTTGTCTTTTGATAGTTGGTGGAGGGAGGGGGGTGGTTGGCAGAAAACCAATTCCTAGGAAAAGTTCTGTGATTAGATAAGTGGAAAACACTACAGACTGTATTCCCCTCTGGGAGATTTAAAATGCACCTAGGCGTATGAAAGGCTTTAAGAAGTCCTGTATAAAAGAAACCTATTTAGATTAATTTCCCAAACTGAATTGGTTATTTTTTTCCTCTATGAACATGTATTAACAAATATGGCAAATGTGGTGGATTGGCCACGCAAAACAACTAAGATCCCACTTCCTCTGCAGTGCAGAGGTTACAACATTAAATACTTTCTAGTTCAGCCTGCCTTGTGTCTAACCTTGGCCATGTACCATAGTTATGGCCAATAAGACGTGGAACTCCTAGAGGCAGGCGTCCTCCCAGAACAAACAAGCGAGGCCTCACCTTTATTCTTTCCTACCTGCCTTTGCCCTCCCCTTTTCCTCTTGACCAGAGGTCAGTGCGGGGAGCAGCCACCTTGTGCTTCCAGGGCCAATGAATGAAGGCAAAGCCTAATATGTTGAGGAGAGTAGAGCCCAAAGATGGCAAAAGCCTGGGTTGCTGACTGTATCCCTGATACACCTCTCTAAGCCAGAGCTGCCTACTCCTGGACTTTCTTACCAAATCAAAGAAATACTTTCTGTTTATGGCAGTGTAGGATATAGGGAAGTACTTCCCAGACTTTAATTTGGGTACGAATCACCTGGGAATTTGTTACAATGCAAATTCTGATTCAGTAGATCTGGGTTGGGACCCCTACCCACCTACCAGGTGATGCAGATGCTTGTCCATGTGGAGTAGTAAGGTCATAGGGTTTTCTGTCCTTTGCAGCAGAACACCATCATAACCGTTAGGTCCTCTGGAATTCATCGTCCAGGGAGAACACTTCGGAAAATTCTGAGGATTCTCATCATCAAGCTTCCTGTTTCCATGAGCCATTTAGAAGGTAGGCTCCACCTAGTGTACCCTTCAAGGGATTTGGACTTCCTTCCTGCATCATTTCTCATACAGTATATTTCTTATTATGGCCCAGGACACAGTGCAAATCTACAGTGAACCAATGTGGGCAGAGGTGATGTTTTCCACGTATAGCTATAGATAATAATGAAGAGATGATTCTTTGAACACCATAGAATTACAGATTCTTCAAAGATTTACCCAATCTTTTAGTGATAAGTAAGGGATCTAATGGTAAGAGAGGCCAACGGATTCCCCCAGGTCACCCAGGAAATGGAGTGGGGAGGAAGGGAGGGCAGAGCTGAGTGGGAGTGCACCTGCAGATCAGGGTCTCCATGCAACATTATGTTGCCATTATGTGTCTAACATTATCTCCCACTTCGCACAGAAAAAACTTTCAGAAGAAAATGTGGGCTCCTCTGTACAAGTGTGCCCCTTCTATCACAGATACATGACATATCAAGAGGAAAATATCAAGTTCACACTTCCAAACTCTTCCTGCTGCCTGTGTATTAAGTGACAGCAAAGCCAGCCATTTCCCTTCTCATCATGATTAACCCAGAGCATTAGCAAATCCCCAATCTATTTAGAGATACAGATCCGTGAGGGAGGCTTTCCTCATTCTTTCTCTAAAAGGTAGTTCCACTTGACCTAATTGGGGCTTGGGGAGATTCCAAATCTCATTTTTTTTTTTCATTTTTCCAAGTTAAACCATGGGCTTCACAATGGGGCGTGTGAAGTATTTCCTACCATCTTTATTAATTAAAGAAAAAGTTTTCATCTTAGAGTCTTGAGAGTTTTAAGAGCAAATGAAAAGTAGACGAAATTCAGGAAGGGCTAAAATAGCTGAAATGTTCTATTTTTTCTTTTTAATAATTGGTGCTAAAGAAGGAATATGGGCTTTAGATTTTAAATCCCGTCATCGAAGGGAGGAAGGTAGCGTCTAAGTGTTTTGACATGCAGAGGAAGGGTTCAGGGGCCAGTGGGCAATAACTTTGTCCTGCTCCTGTGTTTGATCCCACGCCCATGCCTGGGCTCTGCCTGTAGGCTTTTAACATAAAGTACTGCTCCTCGCTTCGGTGGCTCTCCCTGCTCATTGGGTTTATTAGGATTCTTTAATTAGTCACCAGTCAATTTCATTTTAAATTTGTATGATAATCCTGTTTCAAAGCTCAGGTAACTAAGGTCAAATTTATTTATTTGTTTATTTTTTTAAAAGATTTTATTTATTTATTTGACAGAGAGAGAGAGACAGTGAGAGAGGGAACACAAGCAGGGGGAGTGGGAGAGGGAGAAGCAGGCTTCCCGCTGAGCCGGGACCCCGGTTGCGGGGCTCAATCCCAGGACCCTGGGATCGTGACCTGAGCTGAAGGCAGACGCTTAATGACTGAGCCACCCAGGTGACCCAACTAAGGTCAAATTTAAAAGGTGATTTCCTCAAGGCCATAAAGCCAGGCCATTGCATTCCCTAAAAATAGCTATCAAAACTTCTAAATCTTTGTCCTTATCAATGATTTGAACACAATTTCTGTTCCAAAGACTCTTTAATGTGACACTAGAATAAGCACTTACCTACCCAGGTAGAAGTTGCGTGAGCCAGAAAGTCCACAGATCTACATTGTAGACTCAGCTCAGACCCTCACTGGGAACTCAAGGAAGCCCTTTATGCTCTGGGGTACTTAATTTTATTATCTGTAACCTGGGGATATATGGCATATGATTATCTTACAGGGTATTATGGGTTGAATTGCATTCTCCAAAAGGACACGTTGAAGTCCTAACACCCCTCTGCCTATATGAACATGGCCTAATTTGGAAATAGGATCTTGGCAGATATAACCAAATTAAGATGAGGTCATGGGGGGGGGGGCTAATCTAATATGACTGGAGTCTTCATAAAAAGAAAATGCCATGCGAAGACAGAGAGACAGAGGGAGAACCATGTGACCACAGTGGCAGACGTTGGAGTGATGGAGCCACAAGCCAAGGAATGCCAAGGGTTATAGCCAACTCCAGAAGCTAGGAAGAGGCAAGACTTCTATTGAGAGTCTCGGAAGGAACACGGCCTTGTTAACAACTTGATTCTGAACTTCTGGCTTTTAGAACAATAAGTTTCTGTTGTTTTAAGCCACCAAGTTCATGGTACTTTGTTACAGCAGCCCTAAGAAACTGATACGCATGGTAAAAGGTACTTTGCAGATATGATCAAGGACCTCAAGGTGGGAAGATTATCTTAGATTATCTGGGTGGACCCAATATAATCACAAGGGTCCCAAGGATCCTTCAAAGAGGGAGATTTTATGACAGGAGGATCAGAGTCATAAAAGGAAGGAGACACATAACAAGGGAAGCAGAGGGCCAGAGTAAAAAAGCAATTTGTCAGAGATTTGAAGATTATATGCTACCAGCTTTAAGGATGGAGAGAGAGGCCATAAGCCAAGGAATGCAGCAGACCCCTTGAAGCTGGAAAAGTCAAAGAAACAGATGCCCACCTAGAGCCAATGAAGGTTTCATAGCCTGGCTAGCCTCTTGGCTTTGGCCCAGTAAAACTCATTTTGGACACTCATCTCCAGAACTGTAAGATAATAAGTTTTTGCTGTTTTAAGCCATTAAGTTTATGGTAACTTGTTATAGCGGCAACAGGAAACTAATACAAGATGAAGTTTTCCCTGGTTAACCCCTAGGCTTGTTGTACTAAAGACAAAGGTAAAAAAAAAAAAAAAAGTTTAAAAACCAAACATTTATTTTAGTATTGTCATGATTCTAATTAATTTTAAAGATATGCCAGGTATTGAATACCACTTTTCAATGAATGGATAAATAAATGAATCAAAAAAGTTTCAATTATACAAAGACATGCAGACCAAATTGTGTTTAACAGTAATTATTTAAGGGCAAAATTCCTGTAATAACAGTTTCTCCAGTACATAGCACAGTGGCTTCCCCAAAACAAGCCTTCTCTAAATGTTCTTTTACTTGATTAATCAAAAACAAAGAAGGTCCTAGGAATACCACGTAGCCACTGAGATGGAAAGAAGACAAGAAAAGGGTGCTGAGTAATTTCTTCCTTAGAGTATGCCAATATCCCTATAATCCTCGCCCACTGAGATGATCAGAGTTTACAGAATGTGGCCAGTTTCCTTTGGGGTAACTTTACTTCTTCGGATCACTCCTGATACCTAATTAGCAGCCAGACACTTCCTTATAAATAGCTATGTTTTCAGCACATTAGGGCATTTCCCCTCTCAGGACTAGAGACAGATGTTCAAAGGATGATCCTAGCTGACAAAGCAACATCTGGCATTTAGCATCTTGCTGTGACTGATTGTCTGATATATCACCCCAAAGTGAGGAGCAGCAGAGCCCTAGAATGTGAAATGGATCACGCATTGCCAATGCTCCACTGAATGTGGACACTTTGTGTGTTAAAGCAGAGGGGAGAAAGAAAAAAAAAAAGTTGTAGTAAAACATGATCAATTTCATGACTGCAGAAACCAAACCTAAACAATCATCAACAAGATTACACGGGAGCCATTTGAGAGATACAGAAAATGTAGAAGGCTTGTACAAAAATATGCTACTATCTGGGGTTGTTATTCCTAGAGCCAGCAACAGTAGTCTGGCTATTTGGCTATGGTCAAAACCATACGTTTTGTGATTCAAGAGGCAAAAGGTCTGTGTCCTAATAGAGCCACCCATATGTAATGTTAAAAAGAGATGTAATCTTGGGCAAAGCACTTCACCTGTAACTTAGTGTCCAAATATACAAAAATGGATTCATGGCTACCTTATTAGGTGGTCATGAGAATTTTTTGAAATTATATATAAAGTGCTAACATAGCATCTGGCACAGTTACGTTCTTAAGTGATGAGCATTTATTGATCAGTTACCATGTGGTGGGCTGTGCTAAGGGCTCAGGTTACATTCCTGAAGGTAACAGTGTGGTGGTTCCAAGTACAGGCTGCCTAGGTTCATATCCCAGCTCTACCATTGACTTTTTACATAACCTTGGGAAAGTTACTTAACTTCTATGTGCCTCAGTGTCCCCATCTCTAAAAGCAGAGAATACTGTATCAACTTCACAATTTGTGGTCAGAAATAAATAAGCAGAGGGGCGCCTGGGTGGCTCAGTTGGTTGAGTGGTTGAGCGTCTGACTCTTGGTTTAGGCTCAGGTCATGATCTCATGGGTCAGGGGATCAAGCCCTGCATTGGGCTCCATCTGAAGATTCTCTCCCTCTGCCTCTCCCCCTACGTGCGTTCACACATGTGTGAGTGCTCACTCTCTCTGTAAAATAAATAAATCTTTAAGAGAAAGAAAGAAAAGAAAGAAAGAAAGAAAGAAAGAAAGAAAGAAAGAAAGAAAGAAAGAAAGAAAGAAAGAAAGAAAGAAAGAAGAAAGAAGAAAGAAAGAAAGAAAGAAAAGCAGATATGCGGCACCTGGGTGGCTCATTTGGTTAAGCAGCTGCCTTCGGCTCAGGTCATGATCCCAGGGTCCTGGGATGGAGTCCCGAATTTGGCTCCCTGCTCAGCGGAGAGCCTGCTTCTCCCTCTCCGTCTGCCTGACGCTCCCCCTGCTTGTGTTCTCTCTTTCCCTCTCTCTCTCTGTCAATAAATGAAATCTTAAAATAAATGAATGAATAAATGAAATCTTAAAAATAAAAAAAAAGATATGCTCAACGAACTTAGAAACAGTGCCTGGCCCATGATAAGCATTCATAAATGTTAATTAATGTTATTATTGTCCCCTTAATCTTTGCACCCCTTTACTGTAAACGCTATTATTAGATCTATTTGGTCAACAAAGAAGCTGAGTCGAAATAGTCTAAGTGAGCTGTGGATCCAGGATTCAAGTATAGGTAGTCTTGCACTTGGTACAAAATTGGATTGAATTAGGTGACGGTGGAAGCCAGAGCCCACCACATCTTTTTTGACCTTTCGCACACCCTTTCCAAAATGAACTGACTTTATGACTTTGGCAAATTTCTTCAGCACTCTAAGTCACATTTCTATAACAGGGAAAATATTATTCATGCCTAGCCAAGTGATAAGGATTTAATACGATGACCCAAAAATTTCTGTATCATAGAGCCTGACACATAGAAAGCCCTCAAAATATGCTAGCTGCTGTAAGAAATACCAGTTGTAAAAGCCCTGAAGACTAGCAGTCATTTAGTGCCAAACCGCCTTTAGGAAAAAAATGCAACCAAGTTTAATTCTCAGCGCTTATCCAGGACGTTTTCCTCATCCCACGACATTGTCCAAGGACTTTTCTGTAGTAGCAGTCTGATAAGGGCCCTGGAAAGACACCTGGCCATGGGAAACAGTCTTTGTGTCTTACAATGCTGGATAATACCCGGGCTTTTTCTAAGGCTTACTTTTGCCTGGGTTTGCTGATGAGCCAAGTGCCGGCTGGTCAAACAAGTGATTTTACCGGCCCTGGGGTATTCACTAGTGTAGACCTGGTGGATGGATCTAAACAGCAGTGGCTGACATCATGGCACTGGGACACTGGTTGGAAAAGGAAAATCATTCAAGGTTAAGCACAGGGTGAGAACGGCCAGTGATAAAGCAGCACAACTTCCACGGTGGCGAATTGTATTCTCTGAATCATTAGTAGAACTCTTGTACTTTTCACACAGTGTCTAAAATGATGGTGGGATAATTGATTTTGCATTAGCGATTTCAAGCATAGTATGTAAGAAATATTACAAGCCTACTCCCTAGTTGCTTGCCAAAGCAACCTTAAGAAACTGGTAAGAAAACCTATTTTTTTTATTTTTTTTTAAGATTTTATTTATTTATTTGATGGAGAGACACAGCGAGAGAGAGCACAAGCAGGGGGAGTGGGAGAAAGAGAAGCAGGCTCCCTGCTGAGCAAGGAGCCCGATATGGGGCTCGATCCCAGGACCCGGGGACTATGACCTGAGCCGAAGGCAGACGCTTAACGACTGAGCCACCCAGGCGCCCCAAGAAAACCAATTTTTTTTTAAAGCACCGTGAAGGCCCGTTATATCCCAGAAGCTGCAGAACAGGACCAGCCCCTCCTCACGGGTTGGAGGTGCCTTGTCAACTCTGAGTCGTTGGCCATGTGCCCCATCACGTACTCGCTGGATTTGTCAGGTTTGGGGGTGGAATACCCAAAACCTGGCTGGTGGGGGTGGATCTAAGTAAACACAAACTTGGCTAAAATAGAGTTCTGCTGTCTCTGTGTGACAAACAGTTCCCCCAGTGAGTGTCCAGAGAGACCTTTGCAAGTTGTGAGAAATGGACACCCTGAGAGCCACTGTCTAGAATGACGGGAGCAGATGCAAGTCTCTGTCATCATGACTGAGGTTCCTCTCCTCTCTCAGAGTCACTTTGGCATTTGGGAGGCTTAAGGGGTGGAAGCCACTACTGTCCAGCTTGTCACGTTTGCCCCGAAGATCCCAAATTTCCAAGCCACAAGTAGTCTCTGCAAGATGGGTGCTCGGAAGTGCCCTATGTGAATGCTGTGCTAGAAGCGCCTTGCTTGGGGTCCAGCCTTCCTTGGAGCATCTTCCCCTGTGGAGCCCAAAGCCCTTGTGACCCAAAGAAGGCCCGCCTCATCCCTGGCCTAATTTCTGACTTGACAGTCTCTTTTGCATTTTTTCCCATAGGGCTAAGGGTGCGGGGGGAGAGCCATCACAAGAATTGGGAAGTTGAAATTTTTCCTAAAGCCAGCCTCTGAAAACTTCTCATCTTAGGAGACTTGCCACCTCTAGGGGCAACCTATTCCATCACTGACCACCTGTGACAGTTTTTAAATTTGAATCCCTGTCTTTTAGCCATTAGTCTCCGTTGAACCCTCAGCAGCACACTGACAACGTCCAGCTTCAGAATGGTGAAGAAAGTTCATCCAGAGTCCTGCGGAGTAATAACTGCTGACAGCACCACATTCGTGGGGGCCTGAGGCTGCACCTGGAGCTTGGCTAATCATTGACATCTGACAGGAAACACAGTGGCACCATGAGGAGTTGTCAAAGCTGGACAAATCCATCTTTTAAATGAGAATCCTTCAAAAAATGTGGAGCCCTTTGAGTTGTCATTTCTTCAGGCCAAACAACACCAGCTCCTTCAGGCATTTAGCTTATGACCCAAATTTTAAGTTCTCTCCCAACATTGTTTTCTTTCTTCTGAGCGTCGTCACCATTCCCATCTCTCTCTTAAAATATAGGGCCCAGAATTGATCACAGAAATATGAAGATGACTATGTGGGAAATGTTGGACAGTGAGTCTTCATCTCCAAAGATAATTCAACAAAGGGAAATGGGCTGTAGGAAGATAGCAGACATTAGATTTGGATATAATGAAGGAGTTGTGAATTTATTTTTAATTCATCAAGCTTTAGGCCTGTATCCTTCAAAATGCCAAGCTCTCTCTTCCTACTACCTCTTTCTTTACTATACTAATGCCAACTAACTTCTCAATTTAAAGTGGCATCTCTTCCAGGCAGACTTCCCTAACCCCTTTAGTCAGGGTTGGGTGATCCTTCCAGACTCCCACCACACCCTGTGGATATCCCTATCAAAGCACTTTCCACCTGCTTTAGAATTGTCTGCTGAGCTGCCTTCTCTTCAACCTGATTGCTGGTGCCCAAGACACTGAATTATCAGACTGTAGCTTGCCTTTGTAACATTGTTTGGCACCAGGAAGGGTGCAAAATTAGGTATGGATGGAAATGGATAAATCAAGTGTAAAACATTAGAACGAAAACCTGTGGGACAACCAGGGAAGGTCTCCTGGCATTCATTGAAGACGTGAGAGCTGATAGGTACATGTCCCTTGGGATTCTCCTTCCACTCATTTACTCAGCATTTACAGTGCGTGAGGAGAGCTCTGCCCCAGGCATTCCATGCAGAGGGTGGAGTCACAGCTCTGGTGACAGAGTCAGGAGACCAAATAGGAGTGAGAAACAAAATCTCTACCGACTTCCAGTCATCCGATAGAGACCTTCACCAGCTAAAGCCCCTCTAGGCTGGAATTTCTATGGTGGCCAAGGGATTTACAATGATGTGACTGTAACAGAAACTGAAGAGGCAAGTGTGGAGGAGGTTTTCAGAGGATGGCTTTCAGGTTGTAGGACCAGGGGCCGAGAGGCCAATGTGGGGGCTGGGGCTGGGCTTGGTCCTGAGTGCCCTGGGCTCCGCTTCTGTGCTGTCTGCACAAGGCAGGGCAGGGACCGCGCTCTGATGGTCGGGCAGAGAGAGCCCCAGGGCACGACCACAGCCTCACCAGCACTTTGACGGACACAGGGAGGGAGGAGTGCGGTGATAAAGGAAACCAGAAGTCTAGAAACGAGGAAAAGTTAACCCACTGAAGGAACCATCCCAACTAATCTGCGAGGCTCTGTTTTCAGAGGTGACATCATTGACAATGCTTCAAAGCAGAATGAGGCCAGATTTGCCAAGGGACATGTGTGGGCTTCCAAGCCTTCCGATCCCTCCTCAGCCACACCCAAAAATAAACTTCAGGAGGAAAATTTTACTTGGCAGAATTGGATATTTTTGTCGTGCTTACCTAAACTATCACAAGTGGTTTTGTTAAAATAACAAAAAAATGAATGTTGTTTCATGAGCAAGAAAAGATATTGTTTAGAAATTCCAGTTAGGTAAATATCTTTTTTTTTTTTTTTTTTTTTCCAGTTTCCTAAGGTCTTTTTTGTAAAAAGCAAATTAAACCTATTTGAGGTAGGGCCCGAATGTTATTCAGTTCTGCTGGGGGCCTTTACTCTTGGCTGTGGCTACAAAAGCAGATTCCCCGTAAAGGGGCCTATGGGGGTGGCTGCCATTTACCCCCATGTTTTCATAAATGGAAGCAGCCAGGCAAAGAGCACAGCTGTCATCATTTCCCACACAGGCACCGGGGGCTTGGGAGCTAGCTACTTGAGCAAGGGCCAATATGACAGGCAGGTTTCCTCGCATAGCAAACCTAAAATTTTATTAGCAACAATTTGGACTGTTCAGGCAGGTTCAATGCCTTGTGTATATGTATAAAAATAGGTCTGTTCACTCTTCCTGCATTTGCCCTGGCTGTTTCTCCTTTCTAAAACTAACCTATCATGGGCGCCCACTGTTCCCTAATATTTGCAATGGTCAGTGATCAAAAGAAGATTGGAGCTGACCAGATGTAAAATGAAAGATTCACCAGATAGACCAGAATGAAAGACTCACCTGGAGTGGAAATCTGAAAGGTTTGTTTATTTAGTCTTTCTCCCACGTGCATCTTTGTGTTGCAGGTTCCAATTGGAGTGGAAATGCCAGGTTGCTCGGAGAGGAGGTTGTCCTTGTAATGTGTCTTGGCCAATTGGAAATTGGCAGCACTTGTGCTCTCTTGAGAACATTTTCTTGCCAAACTTCTAGGATATTTCCCAAGACCAAGTGGATTGGCCAACTGGACAACATTTCACTAAGCACACAAACTTTTCATAGTGCAATCCAGACTTTATAGAACTCTGAGTTGTTAGCAAAGTAGACAAAAATAATCAAGCTTCACTCCTCCCTACTCAGGTTCTTCCAAATGTCACCATCGTGGTCTCCCTAAAAGTGAGAAATAACACAAATTCACTCTAAAGTAAGGCTAATTAAAAGAGACACCTACACTTACAGGAAAAACAAAAATGCAGATGAAACCACTTTTAACAGATTAGCCAAAAATTCAATTGTGGTTCTTATAAGAACTTAACCTTTTGTTCAGGATCAGTTATAACATCATTAACTTTATCCAAAGAAATATATTTATCCTGGGTACAGAATAGAAAAGGTCAGGCACGAGATTCCAAAACTTTAAAAGAGAAAGATATATCTTTAAATTACTAAGTGAATTCAACCTTTTGGAAAAACATTTTATATTCATTAAGAACCTTTTCACTGTGGGGGAAAAATTACAAAATCCACCGATGGTGAGAATTATGTGAGTGTTTGGTTCACTCGAATTCCTCTAAAATTATGGTGTCTATTCATGGGTAATTAAAACACCCTTGAAAAATATCCTCCAGCCTGTGTTGGGGGTGGGTCATTAAATAAATTAGATTAATTATGATTTTACAAATGCAAAGGTAAATTAAATAAAGTATCAAAACCAAATCCAATCACAGCTGTTTGGAAGGATTTTTGGCTTAAAAACTTCACTTATCACCAAATAATATAATCAGGCAATTACCAAGTGACAACTGAGTGATGATGATAGCATCAGAGCAAAAGGGCAAGAGTCTTAAACTCCCAGAAAAGTCCCTCACGGTCAGATCACAATGTACCAAAGAGGATATTTTTTTTTGCCCGATTTTGTCTGACTTTCTGGTCAGCAATAGGTAAGCGATAGCTTTTCAGCAAATGTTGTTTCGACCCACAATCAAAATCCGCAGGAGGCACAGTGCGCACAGGACCCAGGGCCTGCGATGATACTTTTAAGGGCCCAGGACAATGTTTTTATTTATTTTAGAAGCATAGGGGAAAAAAATAAACTTTTAGGTCAAAGAAAATGTTTTAGTATATAATATGATTCATTCATCTAGAAACCATGGCAGTCATAAAATATAATTTTTACTTTTTTTTTTTTTTAAGATTTTATTTATTTATTTGACAGAGAGAGACACAGCGAGAGAGGGAACACAAGCAGGGGGAGTGGGAGAGGGAGAAGCAGGCTTCCCGCTGAGCAGGGAGCCCGATGCAGGGCTCGATCCCAGGACCCTGGGATCATGACCTGAGCCGAAGGCAGACGCTTAACGACTGAGCCACCCAGGCGCCCCTTTACTTTTAATTTTAATGAAGCCCACCAAGGCAGAGGCAGCTAGATCCCATGACTTGATTATGTGGCCCTGCCTAGACCCTTCCCATAGGGCCACAAGGTGAGTAGCTGCCTGGTGAGGGGCAGGAGCTAGCTGGGTGTCAGAGGGAAGATGGAAGAAAGGGGAGGGGGCGTGGATTGGGGTGTGTTCATCAGGCCAAGGGGGTGTACGGTTGAGGTGGTAGGCCCCATAAAGAGCTCTGTTTCCCACAGGGTAGCAAAGCTGAGGTTATATGAATAATCTCAGCAGCTCTGCTTTCTTCACCACTGTATCCCAAGTTCAGAAATGACACCTGATTCATCATAGCTACTAATATTTGAGAACATTTAAATGATTCCAGGGTGTGGTATGGAAGCTACTGGCAGAAAGAAGACAGAGGTATGTCCCTGTCATGCAGTTCTTTACCCCATTTCTGTAACTACTAGCACCAGCCTGTACTGATTCCTCAGTGATATACTTACTTCTTTGATGTTCATCTATATCCATCCTTCCTCTCGCTAAGAATAAATTCCCATCAAGACAGCGTGGATCTCAGTTTAAGGCTTGCCTCCTTCACTAAACAGCACTATAACTTTGAGAGAGTTCTCTACCCTCTCTACACCTCAGTTGCCTCCTGAATAACATGGATATCTCTTCCTACATCGGGTGGTCATGAGATAACAACGTGTGTCATGTGCTAAGCCCAATAAGTGTTACATGGTTAGGTTCTAAAGATATGACTTCCTTTTGTGTCAACTCTATGTCACCTAGCATAGAACCACACTCAGTAATAGTTTTTACTAATGCTCCTGAAATCTAACCCTAAATATTTTCAGTTAACTCATTTTCCATACAACTCTTAACAAAAGGCATTGTTAAGTTCAAGAGTTAGGATCAATGGAAGCCAGACAGCTGCTTGGTAACACAATTGAGAGTGGACCCCAAACATCACTGGAGGGATGATGAGATGGACGGAGTATGTGGTTGGCAGATGTTCCGATAAGCTACTTGGTATGAGAGGTATGGAGACATAGGGAGGAGGTAAGAAGACCAAGAGGCCTCAGTAAGCTGCCTCCAGAGGTGGGTGGGTCCTCAGAGCCCATGTTTTATGGGGATGCAAGTCTGGGGCCAGAGCTGGGCAGCAGAGGACAACTGAAGGCTGCCACCAAGGGCACACCTTTTTCTCTGTCCTCCCACCATGAGTCCTCAGCCTGGCTGCCAAATAGATACAAAACACACATTTTAAAAAATTGATATGGGGATGCCTGGGTGTCTCAGTCGGTTAAGCGACTGCCTTCAGCTCAGGTCATGATCCCAGAGTCCTGAGATCAAGTCCCACGTCAGGGTCCCTGCTCTGCAGGAAGCCTGCTTCTCCCTCTCCCTCTGCTTGTGCTCTCTGTCTCTCTCTCTCTGACAAATAAATAAATAAAATCTTTAAAAAAATTGATTTGAAGGTGTGACAAATATTTGCTACCTGGGACCATCTCAGCCTAGACTCACCTGAGGAGCAACACATTACAACCCCTGCTACTTGCTCCTCTCATCACTTTTCCCCCGGCCATGTTTCCCTCAGTTTCACACAGATACTTATTTTCCTTTCTTCTGGTATCCCTCCTGAGCACCTTTTATTCCTTCTTTAATTTTTTCACCTTCAATAAATTCATTCAAACACATTAATATGTTTAAGCATCTATTATTTAATAGTATATAATACTATGAGATACTTTGCTAGGCAGAAAAAAGGGATGCTGTGTATTTTTTTTGTTAAATTTTACTTTATTCTTTTAATTGAACATTTTAAAAATTGAGACATAAATCACATAGAGCATTATATTAGTTTCAGGTGTACAACATAATGATTCAATTTATTTATATATTGTGAAATAATCACCACAATAAGTCTAGTTAACATCCATTGTCATCAAGGACAGATGCTCTGTATATTTGAAACAAGGTTTTAATCTTTTCCCTGAC
Source organism: Halichoerus grypus (assembly GCF_964656455.1). Classification (NCBI taxonomy): domain Eukaryota; kingdom Metazoa; phylum Chordata; class Mammalia; order Carnivora; family Phocidae; genus Halichoerus; species Halichoerus grypus. The sequence continues at coordinate 108,873,084 of NC_135716.1, forward strand.
AAGATACTTAAGACCCTAACCTAAAAACATGGAAGCCATCAGTCCACTCCATTCACTCATTCATTTATATAAAAAAAAAAATTATTGAACACTTCCTAAGTGCCAGGCAATGCTTTAGGCCATCCACATAGGGCACTGAATGAGACAAGTCTTGTGGAGGAGGAGACGGATACATATACAATGGCCAGTGGAGGTAAGTGCCAGGAAGAGAAGGGGAGCCAGGTCTAGGGACAAGAGTCACAAGGAGCTACTTCACACGGTGTGGAAAGGGCTGAGATGAGCGGGACAGGAACTTCACTAATTACCACAGTTTTCATTCTTTCTCACCAGTCTTTGCGTTTCTCCTCTGATATTCTTCCAGGATTCAAGTTGACTCAGTCTTTCATACCTTCCAAGGTGGTTTCCTCACTGGTCGGAAGAAGCACTGGCTGGATAACCTCCAGCTTTGGATAGCAGCGGCACAACAAGGCAAGGACTTAAGGGGACCTGTGGGCTATGGACATGGCCAGAGTTGTCTTGGAAATACTGGGGAGGATAAAAATGTTTGATTCTTTAATGGGGTTTCCAGTGAATATCATTGAGCTCGCAGCCCTTCGGAGCAAGAAGTAACTATTGAATGGAAAAAACTGCTTAGAAGAGAAGCCAGTAATTATTGGCATTAATTTTTTTTAAAGATTTTATTTCTTTATTTGACAGAGAGAGACATAGCGAGAGAGGGAACACAAGCAGGGGGAGTGAGAGAGGGAGAAGCAGGCTTCCCTCGGAGCAGGGAGCCTGACGCAGGGCTCGATCCCAGGACCCCGGGATCATGACCTGAGCCGAAGGCAGACACTTAACGACTGACCCGCCCAGGCACCCTGGCATTAATTTTTTTAATAAATATTTATTCACCTAAAAGTTAATAATGTTGAAAATTTCAAATGTTTTATAGCGATATAGTCATCAAGCTTCTCTGTCTGTTGTATTCTGAAGTATCAAGTGTTTTCTCCCATCTCTCCACATATCAGTGTAAATAGCATCCATACATTAAATATTCATCAGCTTAAGTGTAAAACTTTAATTTAAAATTTTTAGTATTAAATTCTATCTCTTTAATCCGAAACATTGCCAGAAATATTCCTAAAATGGAGAGGGAAGGAAAAATTCTACCCAATGCTGAGGGTTTTGCAGATATAATATGGACTTGTTTCAACACATTGTAAATACAGGGGGTCTTATGTTTTCAAATGGACGTGATGCAGTTAAAATGCCACCTATCGGCTCCATAGGCCTTATATCTTCTAGCCCCGTTCTCTGTTTAGGCAAGGAATATTTCTACCAATTATAATAAGCAAATGGATTAATGTGATTTGGGGGCCTTGTAAGTCACATCTTCGTTAGTTTTAAATTCCTCCACTTGATGTATGAAATTGTGGTGAATTTATTCATTTCAGAAAGTGTTCCACAATTATGCTGTATCCATCTGAACCCTTTAAATTAAGTCAACTAAGTCCTATTTGCATTATTATTTCTGTTATAGACAGATGATTTAATTTTATCAATTTCTCTCCTAATGGCCAGATCATGCATGTACCAGTTATACTTAAAAATCACACATTTCTCTTCCCTTGTTCTATCTTGAGCCTCTTCTTGGCCTTTCTCAGATGCTATTAACAATTACTTTTGAAAATACAGGAAATCTTCATCTCCATTCCAATAATACTGAATCTTTGGCAAGTTTATAAGTAATCTTTTTCTCCCTTGTATATATTCCAGATATTTAAGCCATAAATTAATTGGGTTTATTTTCACATTCTAGTCATTTTCATAAGAATCCTCTTATTAATTTTTTTAAGATTTATATATTTATTTTAGAGACAGAGAGAGTGCATGAGTGGAGAGAGGGGCAGAGAGAGAGAATCCTCAAACAGGCTCCCCTCTGAGTGCAGAGCCCAACGTGGGGCTTGATTTCACAACCCTGAGATCACGACCTGAGCTGAATCCAAGAATCAGATGCTTAACCGACTGAGCCACCCAGGCGCCCCCATCTTCTTAATCTTTGTGATATAGAATTTGTATCTTAGAAGACAACCTTAATGCTCCCTGGCCCAGGCACTCCACTTACAGTAAAGAATTCTGAGTTATTTTGACTTAATAACTAAGCAAGATGGTATAAAAAATTAAGTCAACATGTTATGTTATATGATCCCTTCTCTGAATAGCAGAAAATTCCAGAAAATATAGACATGATGCATCAAGCAGTAGCTGTTCCATTAGGATATGTCAGCTATTTTCCCAAGTCATTTAATTCTGTTTCGCCTTCTCCTCCAGGTGTAAGTCTCTTTAATTCCTCCCCAGTGCCCCTCTCCTCCTTATTTTCCTTCCTACATTGTTACACCTGATCTTCCTCTGTCATTTTTACTTCCCAACAGCAACTTCTGTTGGGTTCCCGAGGTCTGTACTCTGTGCCTTACTTTGGGCTGCCTCCCTACGTTTAGAATGATCTCCTACTCTGACACCCTCCATCTTCATCTTCAACTAGCTTCTGGAAGCTCACTTCTGCTAGGAGCTGTATCCTGACCATTTTTCCTATCCAGCTGCATTCTCCAGACCTCTCCTGTAAATGCTGTCCTGGCCCAATCCAAGTGCCACTACTTTAGGAGAAAGACACTACGTGTTTCCATTTCTTCTAAAGTAGCATGTTTGATTCTAAAAATAATATCTCCCTTCAATGTAAGAATCCTGAACTCAGTGTCAGAGTCTTTCACCCAAACCATGGCCAGATCTGCCAAGTCAACTTCCATTGTTCCTTCAGGTATTTCTTTCCAGTTTTCTAGAAGTTCTAGGGCCAAAAGCCCCCAGAAGTTGAAAAGCAAGGATAGATATTTCTTATAATAAAAGGATAAGAAAATCCATTGCACACATCGTATGGGTCATTTTGTGCTAGCCGTGAAAAAGCTGACTCTTCTTAAGATATAAAAATGAAAAGATGGGTGATTTAATAAAAGTTCTGAGGCTTCACTGGTCTTATCTCCCATCCCTTTTATTTTCAGAGATATTTTGAAGGGAGTTCACACAATAGCAATAACCCATCATCAGTTTGGTGCTCTAAAGCTCAAGCTATCCAAAAGTTTTCCATTGGCATTTCATCTTTAGGAAGAGTAATTACTCCAATTATTCTCCAAATTTCTGATCACTTTATAGTATGTGCACAAAGCCAAAAGTGGTATTTGTTATATGTTTGTGTGTGTGTATGTATGTGTGTATGTGTGTGTATAGACACACACACATACACACATATATATAGAAATATATATATTTATAAATATATATATATATCAAAGTAGAGAGAGTGTTCCCAACATAATTTTCATTCCATTTACACTCAGGAAGAAAAAGGTCTCTATGTTTTCGGAGGTTGTCTATAGTATTTTATTTTTATGGAAACATTAGAAAGAGGGAGCCAATTATGCAAGACTCCATTTAGTTTTGATTGCCTTACAATACAAACTGCTGAGGTTTTATAGACTCCCACTAAAGAAAGAAAAAGACTTACCACCTAATTCCAGATATCTTGTGACATATGAACCTTCAGAAATAAAATCACTGAGTCTCCAGGGCAAGAAAGAGCCTAAAGTGGAAACAAGAAAATCAAGCCAATCAGAAATGAAGATCAAAACTAAAAATGTTCATTCCTGAATAAACCTTTTTTTTAAGTTTTACATTTGTCCTTTTTTATTTATTTGTTTTGAGTCTATTTACATCTGGTCAGAAGCTCCCTGTTGTTCATGTCTAGTGGTTTTTCTAGCCCAGCTAACAACGAAGATACATTATTTACCAGGCAATAGTAGGACTCGATTTTAAAAAAATTTTTTTAAATAATTATATGTTATTTATTAACTTAAACAAGGGTCACTTACTCAAATGCCTTCAGGAGCCAAACTGACAGCCTTTTGCATCACACAAGGGCAAGGCATCGTTCATTCAGGCGGCACTCCACGTTAGTGCTGGGCTGGGATTCATAACCATGTGGAGCTGGGAAAAGCAGCCATGCTACAGCAGCTAAGGTCAATGTGCAAAGCAGCCCTGGATGAAATAGTCTGAAGCAGAGGTGCCTGCCATCACCTGGAGGGCACAGAACCCTGCAAACAAAGCAAATGTATGTCTGCAACTTGAATTTTGGATCCCAGGTCACCAGTTTATGATATCATTCCAGAATTATTTTAAGGAAGTTTTATCGATGGAAAACTGAATTGTGTCTCCCGTTATATTAGAATTATTATGTTTCAGTGTTATGTCTGCTTTGGGGGTATTTTTTAAATTCCTCTTTGATCACCTGATATAAGGAGAATTTTTAAATCCAAAGGCAGTACAGTAGTAAGGTCCATCCTATACCAAAAGCAGATGAGTCACTACTTAGATTTTCTATTATTATGGAAGCGTAATCTCTTTGTTCCCACAGCAACACATAACAACAATGAAGGTATTATTTAGTATAAAATCTCCAATGCTTCTTTGCATCTTCCTCCTGTCCGTCCCTACCTAGTGATTGTACAATGAAATGCAATCTTGCTCAATCTTCCTCAGTCTCAGGGAAGGCATGGCACTTACCTACAAAAAGGTGATAGTTTGGAAAAGTAACATACATGTACACAAAGGACTGTAATAAGAGGAATATGGAATTGCTACACGAGTTGTTTTTAAAATGTAGTAATGGGTACAGATAAAAGGGAGACATTCGGTGATATAAGAAAGGAATTTAAAATGGTCCTTGAAGATGGTCCAGGACAAAGTCATGTCAGGAAAGAGCTGATTGGCATTGGGCTACACACAGCAACCATGTTGATGAGGCATGGAGGCTGGAACTACTGTGAGCAGTTTGCAGCCTGTAGCCAGATCACAGGGAACCTGTGGGCAAGTAGATGGGACGATGAGATTCTAAGAAAGATGGGTTGAGCTCTTTCCTCACTGGCTGCTCCATCTCACACTCCATAGCTCTTTTTTCCTCTTCATCTCCTGCCCCCGTTTAGATAATGGAGCCCAGGGCTCAGTCCTTGGACATCTTCCACTGTCCACTTATATCTTTTATGAGCTTACCCACTCTCGTGGCTTTACGCACCACTCTTATTCCGGTGACTCCCTGGTTTGTGTCTTCAGTGCATGTCCTGGACTCCACACTTGCATATCCAATTGCCCATAGACCATCTGTACCAAGAAGTCTAACAGGCATCACAATATTGAGTCCTAAAACTGCCTGGTGTTCTTTCTCAGGTCTACTCCTCCAACCTTCCCCTTCTACTTGATTTCCTTCCAGATGCTCAGGCCAAAAATCTTGGGGTCATCCTCGACTCCTCTTTTCCTCACACCCACAGACAATAGAAAATCCTGTTGACTTTATTCTCAAAATACAACCAGAGTTTGACCACTCCTCATCACCTTCTCAGCTACACTCTAGACTGAGCCACATCATCTCTCACCTGGGTTCCAACATCCCCCTAACAGACATCCCAGCCTCTATCTTCCGCTCTTATACATATGGGATTCTTAGTGCAGGAGCCACAGTGATTCTGTTAAACTGCAAGGCAGATCATGTCTTTCTTCCATTTGCAAGAGTGAAAAAGCCCTCCTCTTGCTCACAGGAGAGCCCCAAATTCCTCTAATGGCTGGGCAAGCTTTCATTCACTCACCTTCAGCCAATGTGGTCTCCTTGCTGCTCTTGCAGTCCCCCCCTCACGGCCTTCGTGTCATCATTCAGTCCGCCTTGGAGGCTCTTCCTCTGGACATCCACAGCTCCTCGCTTTCTCATGACTTTTGCTTATAGGTCACCTGCCCACTGAGGCCTACCCTGGCCACCCTGTCGAGAATGGCATCCTCTTTGATTTCTTTTTCTTTTTTGCACGTATCATATGTATTTCAAATATTTATCATGTTTATCCTCAGCCTCCCCCTTTGATGTAAGCTCCAAGAGGGAAGAGATATTTGTGGGTTTTGTTCACTATTATATCTCCAGCATCCAGGACAGTGCCTCTTATGAAATAGGAACTCAATAACTATTTGGTGACTGAATGTACAAAGAAGAACCGTAAGTGGTTTTAGGCAATGAGAAACCACTGAAGATGTTTGAGTTGAGTCTGAAGAAAGGGAAATGAGCAAAAAGTCTTTGCTGAAAACTTGCATTGTATCTGTGGGGTAGAAATGGCGTTTCAGGGGCAACTTTTCAAACACAAAATGTAAGAAAACAAGCCATGATTTCTTCCCCTACCCCATGATAATTGTCTCTCTGTTTTCTCTGACTTGATAAGTTTATCAAGACAGTTTGTCATTATGAAAAAAGTAAGGACACTGGAGTAAAAAAATTACCAAAGTTAAATTTCTTTTTTTTAATATTTTATTAATTAATTTGTCAGAGAGAGAGAGAGAGAGAGAGCACAAGCAGGGGGAGCTGCAGGCAGAGGGAGAAGCAGGCTTCCTGCTGAGCAGGGAGACTGATGCAGGACTCACTTCCAGGACCCTGGGATCATGACCTGAGCCAAAGGCAGATGCTTAACCAACTGAGCCACCCAGACATCCCCCAAAGTTAAATTTCTGATTCCAATAGTGTTGATTTCATCTATAAAATGGAGGTTATAATCAAATTTCTTTTTTATGGGTTATAAGGATTAATAATTATTATTAATGTGTATAAAAGATCTAGCAGATAGTAGGTATTTATAAAATCTTAGTTCCTTTGATTTAATAATTAATTAGAGCACAGCCAGCCTCTTTAACTTACCTGCCAATTTTTTCATACTCTATTCACTAAAATTCTTGCTAATGTCATGGGTAGAAATTATCAACCAACATCTGACTAACATGCTCAGCAATAAAATGTACCTGCTATACAATTCCTTCTGCTATGTTTCATTAATTTTTCTATGATCCAAGCTTTCAAATTCTGCACCCATCTCTGACTATCCCATCAACTCCCAATCTTTTTCAGTCCCCTGGAAGAAAAACTATTTTATCAAGTACTTTTTTGAATTAAAAGTGCATTCATTTTTTAGTCTGTATTTCCTTCATAAAGAAAATTGATTTGAAAATTAAATTTAAGAACAAAAAAGATTGGGATCACCACATCCCACTCCAAATTGCCCATATAATTTCTATATTAGGCAAAGTAGACCAATCCAGTGGTTCTTGAACTTTTTGGTCTCAGGACCCCTTTACATTCTTAAAGATCATTAAGGACTCCCAAAGAGATTTTGTTTATGTTGGCAATACCTACTAATATTTGTCATATGAGAAATTAAAACAGAGACATTTTTTAACACAAGAATATGCAAAGACCCATTTTATTAGACATCAGAGCAATGACATCATCACACATAGCATGTGGAAAGCTCTGCTCTACAAACATGAAAGAATGAAAGTGAAAAAGACAAACAGTATCTTAATATTATTATGAAAATTGTTTTAACCTGTCAAACCCTCTGAAAGGGCCTTAGGGATACCTAGGGGCTCTTGAACCACACTTTGAGAACCACTTGCCTAATCTTTGGTTGGTAACACATCAACCCCAAATTTTCAATGACTTAACATAATGAATATTTATTTTTACTCACATAAAGCCCACTGTGGCCTGGACAGGTCATGTGCATCTTATAGCTATACGATCTGAAGATGTGGCTTCATCTCAGCAAGAGAAGGGGCACCTAGCTGGCTCCTAACTATGCTGATCCAAAAGCACACAGGTCACTTCTATACACAATTCATGTGCCAGAAGTAATCACATAAATATTTGGTGACTGAATGTACAAAGAAGAACCTTAAGTGGGTTCAGACAGTTAGAAACCCCTGAAGATATTTGAATTGAATCTGAAGAAAGGGTAATGAGTCTCTACTGAAACCTTGCATTGTATCTTTAAGATAGAAATGACTGCAACCCACTGCAAGGGAGGCTGACAAACTAGAAGTCCACTCTACTGATCTACTTTAAAACTTCTGCATGAAATACCCTTCTCCAAATGTAGTGTTTGGAATCAGCACATCTAAGTTCCATTCAGTCTGTTGAGCAGAACCTAGATTCAAGGCATTCAGCCAGATGGTGACCAGAGAAGTGAAAGACACATTCAGCGCAGGGATAAAGCTCACTAAGAAAATAAAGAAGGGAATGGATCCAGTTACAAAATCATTGCAATCTAAGACTTGTCTGATTTAGTGAGCCCTTACTATGTACAGGCTGGTGGTTGTATTTTTTGTCTCATTTAATCCTCACAAAAACCTGATGTGTTATGCCATTATTTATGTCCATTTTTTAAAATATTTTATTTATTTATTTGAGAGAGAGAGAGAGCACATAAGCAGAGGGAGAAGCAGGCTCCCCGCTGAGCAGGGAGCCCGATGCGGGACTCAATCCCAGGACCCTGAGATCATGACCTGAGGCAAAGGCAGACGCTCAACTGACTGAGCCACCCAGGTGCCCATTTATGTCCATTTTTAAGCTGGAAAAATTGAGACACGGAGAGATTTGAATAATTTGTCCAGGGTCCTCTGGCTAACACGGGGTGAAGCTAGGACTTGAGTCCAGATCTGTTGGACATGAGACAGCACTTTAACCACGAGGGCTCACAGTACTGTCTCCCTCGGAATCTTTTCCTTGAGAAAATCCTTCATCATAAATGATGTTTCATCAGGTTAACTTTATCTCCCAAAAGGGTAAGGGACTTGTGACCTAACTGCTACAATCCAACAGCATCAATGTCACTTGGAAAATCAAAATACCAGTAATGGCTGTGCCTTTGCTAAATCTCATTCACTACATTCTCACTGCTTCCCTTGAGAGGTCAAAGCATGGAATGTAAAGTGCATGGGGTACTGGGTTCTAGAACCATCTCTGCATGGGACAAGCCATGCCACCTCTCCATGCACTGTTTTCCTCATTTTTAGAGATGAGGAAGCATAGGAAGTGCAGAAATGTGAGAATCAGACAGACCTATGCTAGATCCCAGCAGTGCCACTGTTTCTGGGAGCTTGGCAAGGCATTTAAGTTGCCAAGTTACCGTTTCTTTATCTGTACAATGGAATCAATAATGAGGTCATTGAAACACTAATGTGAGATAATACATGGGAAGAAGCCTTGAAGGTACATGCTCCAGGCTCATGTCTCCCAACCCTACCCATTTCACCCATTCCCTACTTGTGTGCTTCAAATAGCGTGCCAACGTCTGATCCCATACAAAAACTGGGAGATTCCATTCTAGTCTTTCGTTCAAATTAATGCACCTTCAACCCCTCACCAGGGCATCCACCTTGGTAAATATAAGAAAGACCCATTCATAGACAACCATTATATAATATTAATGCTTCATTTCATAGAAAGTTTTTTTTATACTTTTCAAACAAATTGAAACGCACATCAAGGCAGGTTTTTTCTAAGAAGAAAATGCACAAAATTTAGAATGTAGAGTTTCATTCTGATTTGCTTAGATTGTCCACTTCCTTTATTTGTGAAGCAAGTATAGAGTCCATATAATATGGTGTTTTACAAGAGGTAAAATGTTGAGCATTGGTGCAAACTTTTTGTAAAGCTTTTTGTTAATATGTGTCAAGAGCCTGAAGTTACTCCAGGAAGTTCTATCCCGAGTAAAGAAAGTAATCATAAATATGGAAAAGACTTTATATACAAAGATGTTCAACATGGGATTATTTAAAGTAGTTAAAGTGGTATAATCTAAATTCTCCAAAATTGGGAACTAGATATGCAAATGAGGATAAATTCCAAGTATGGTATTTTATGATGTATATGAAGATTTATGATGATACGGTATATAATTTAGGAACACATTTAGCTGCCAATAACAGAAAAACCCAACCAACAGTAGCTTTAACAAAAAGAGGTTTGTTCTTACATAATGAGAAGCCAGGGGGCCAGTGGCCGCTCTTTTTAGCATAACTGCTCAGTGATAACATCAGAACTCAGGCTCTTTCGGGTGGTTCAGTGTGTCACTGACAAGCCTTAGCTTTTTATCCTTAATGCTCATAGTAGTAAGATGACTTCTGCGGCTTCGAGTATCACGTCTGTTTTCAGGGCAGGGACCAGGGGAAAATGGTGGTATCAGAAATGTCTCCTCTTGTGCTTGTCTCTTTCACCAGGAAGTGAAACATCTTTCCCAGAAGACCCCATTTGTGACTCATGGTCCAGCACTGTTTCTCATGGCCACCACTAGCTTTCAGGGAGATTGAGCCAGTGGTTGTTGACCTTCCCTCCTCTCTAGCAGGGGCAAGAATGGCAGAAGGAAGTAGTCATCAGCAGTATGCAGGGGAGGGACTGAAGGCGGGTGGGAGGGAGAATGCAGAATGGGAAGGAAGTTGAAGCAGCCATACTGAAACATGGCAGTGGGTTGGGGAGGATAACTTTACAATCTTGTCCCAGCCTCAGGGTCAATGTTCGATTTCTCCCAAGGTGGGGGACTAGAGAGTAGGCTGCCTCGAGGGAACCTTTAAATGGAAGCTGGACAGTGAAGCTGAGGGAGGGCTATTTCTGTGCCATAAAGCTTCTTTATTTTTACAGAATTTTCAGCTAACTATCTCACTGTATTGAATCTCTCCAATCTGTAAGGCATCCTGGAAGTGTGTTGTGGTATAATACGGTGTTTAGGACCAGGCACTGGAATGTGGCAGACAGGAACAAAAGCTATCTCAGCCACTTACTCGCTGTGTGACCATGGGCAAGTTACATATCTTCTCTGATCTTCAGTTTCCTCATCTTTAAAATGTAAAAATAACAACAATAACATAATCATTATTGTTGTTATTATTAGTTATTATAGTAATAACTACCTTCCTCTTTTATTCTGAGGATAAATATGACCAGGAACGTAAAGCACATAGCTACATGCTACAACAAGTCAGCTGATCTTATTTGAGATCGATATTAATTTATCTAGTAAGAGAGCAGACTAAGAGAGCAGACTAAGCAGAAGAAGAAATATTAGCAAAGGATGAAAACAAGTAAGAGAGCAGGCTAAGCAGAAGAAGAATATTAGCAAAGGATGATAATAATACCTAACACTGCTGAGACTATGTCGGGAAGTGTTTTACTTGCATTACCTCGCTGAATTCCCACCACAAGTGGTGTGGTGGTACATTAGTCAGGTTAATATAGGTTATGCTGTGGTAGAAATCGCTCCCAAATCTCAGTGGCTTTGTAACTACAGAAGTTTATTTCTCACTCACGCAAAATCACGCGATGGGTATAAGTCGCTAGTAGCAGCACTCCAAGCTGCTTTGACTGTTTGGGATCGTGCAGCCATGGTCACTGAGGCAGGGCATACTAACCATGTTTCTAGTTTCTGGGAACTTGATGTTTTAACAACTGCTTTACATGCATATGCTGGACATGCCTTGCTCTGGGCAACCCAGTGATATGACTGAGTCACCTTGCTTTGGCCTCCTGTCTCTCTTGTCACCTTCTCCCCAGGAAGGGTCCTTCTCCCAAGGGCATACTCTCAATTAAAAACCAACCAAACAACACCACAACCACCTCTTCCGTTGGGCTCTCACACCCAGGACCACTACCCACCTGCCCTAATCACTCCAGGGCCAGGAACTAGACAACTAGGGATAGCTCCTATGCCCTAGGATCTGCTGAAACAATTCAGACTAGCCAACCCTAGGCCTGCCTACCGTGTCTCGTTCATTCCTTCCTGTAGAAACTACAAAAAAAGCCCTTGTCCATAGTTCCTTCCTTTCCCTCTGCCTTGTGATGCACCCTGGGGCTTCCTGTGTGACCCTCGCAGGGCACGGTGTTTGCCTCTTTCTCCTGGGAACCGGGAATAGTAAATTGTCTTTACAATGTTGATCATTTCCTTATCTGTTGGCCTCAGTATACCTCAAATTTTCTGTCAATACACTATATTTTAAAACCCAGGGGAAGAAAGAACATGGAAACCACACTTCAGCCCTGGAATGCTTCCATCCAGACAAGTTCATGCCCATCTGCACAAGGATGGGGAGGTGCAGTCCTTCCGTGTGTGCACAGAACACATGCTGTTCATATTGGTGAGCAGTGCTTACATCAACCACAGATGGATCTGTAGTCAACTTCAGAGTAACAAACAGTGAGCTTTTACCCAGCGGGGGGCGGGGATGGAAACAGATGCACATCTGACCCACGGCCCTTAGAGACCCACATGTGAGCCAATGGGCAAGTTAGCTGGGCACTTATCATTTAGCCCTTTTGTTCGTTTTACCAAGAGTTTACCTTTGGTACCAAGGAAGCCCACCAAATCCACAGATCCTCCGTGACTTACTTTAACGAATTTTCATCACACTGTCAAAATAAAAATTTGGTATCTTTCCCTTTTCAAATTCCTAGGAACCTAATAGTCTTCCACGAGGTTTCAAAAATAATTGCCAGCTGGCTTGCCCTCCCTCCATTCTCTCCTTTTGTGCTCTGCAGTGATTTTCCTACCCTGGGCATTCTGAGACGCATTGCTCCTCCGTGCTCTTTCCTCATTGACTATTATTACCTTAAGTATTCTTCTCGCTATTACCTTTGTCACCAAGCCCGCTCCTAAGACAGGCCAGGCCTTCTGTCCTTTTTCTGTAATTTCCTATTTGCTCTTTTTCCCTGTTAAGAAGCCAGTCCACATTTTCTTTTTGTCATCTTTTTTCCCCCTTTCTCGAATATCTTCAAAATGCTATTTTTCTCTTCTGTGACTTTTCCCCCTTTACTAACAGCGTCTATTCTATGGGCCCGCCCCCACCCACTTTGTCCACACCTGTCTTGCTTCCTTCTCTGCCACCATAATTTCTCATGCATGCCTTTTCCATGGTCCACTTCCCATTCTGATGTCTTTTAAAACATCGCCCTTGTCTCTACTTATGTTTCTGTTAGAAATTATTATAGCATTAAGTCATTAAAATCTGTATCACTTAGCTGTGTCATTTTACTACCACCCTGTCAGAGACCTTTGGCTATAACAGTATAATGGAATATTATTCTCATGCATACAGTGAAAAAGAGAGGGGCAAAGTGACAGGAAGAGAAAACAGAGACTGAACATAAAAATAAATTACAAAGGGTCTGCACAAAGCGAATGGAAGAATGAAACCATCAATCAATGAATTTTTTTCAATGTAGATGGTCAATTCAAATTATTCTGGTAGGAAAAAAAAAAATCAGGCAGGCCAGCCGGCCGGCAGAATAACAAAAACTATACAACCCCTTGTCTCTCCTAATGTCATTTTCTTCCTAAATTATTTCTCAATTTATCCTGGGTTTATTCATTTATGTAATACATATTTACTGTGTGCCAGGTGGAAATGAGACATACTCTCCATTTGCACATACCCCAGAAACTCTGGGGTTTGGTCCAGACCCCAGCTCTTGCAGGCATCCACACAAGGAGGTTCAGAATTTTATTCAACTTAAATTTCCAAAAATGATTTGTCATGAGATCTGCCAGACTACAGGAACTGTATTTCTCAGTGGGCTCTGGGTGCTTTCATCACAAATCAGAAGGTCTAAGTTGGTGGGGCTTCTGGTCCCTCAGCCCCTCCGCAGCCTGGCCAAGCCAGCCACTATACACGACCTCCCCATGCTCCCTTCAGCAGTGGAAGGGGAATGGTGCAGCCCACATATGTGGGGTTTGTGGAAGACTTTCAGAGAGAGTGATAGGAGGAAAACAGAGAGGCCTGGAGAGAAACAGCTGTAGTTTAGGTGAAATGTGCTGAGGAAGGAAGCAGTGGAGAGAAAAGATGACTTTAACTGTTTATTAAGAATACACATTCAGGGGCACCTGGGTGGCTCAGTCGGTTAAGCGTCTGCCTTCAGCTCAGGTCATGATCCCAGGGTCCTGGGATCGAGCCCCACATCGGGCTCCCTGCTCGGCGGGAAGCCTGCTTCTCCCTCTCCCACACCCTGTGCTTGTGTTCCCTCTCTCGCTGTGTCTCTCTTTGTCAAATAAATAAATAAAATCTTTAAAAAAAAAAAAAAAAGAATACACGTTCAGGGCGCTTGGGTGGTGTGGCCGGTTGAGCATCCGACTCTTGGTTTCAGTTCAGTTCATGATCTCGGGGTTGTGAGATCAAGCCCCGCATTGGCTCCGTGCTCAACAAGAAGTCTGCTTGGGATTCTCTCTCCCTTTCCCTCTGCCCCTCCCCACTGCGAGCTTGCATGTGCGCTCTCTCTCTCTCTCAAATAAATAAATAAATCTTAAAAAAAAGTACACTTTCTTCTTTATCATATCCAGGAAGGACTGAAAAGATTTGAAATATGCATAATTACTTCTGGTTTCTAGGTTGTGTTTCTTTGCATGAGACAACATAGACAGATTGGACCACATGGGGTTCCAGAATTTATTTGGATTACATTTGGATTACCTATGACCTTAAGCAAGTCACTCACCTCCCTTAGAAAAAAAAAAAGAACTTTCTAACCTGGAGAAATTGATGATGAGATGACACATGGAAACTCTGAAAAGTGATCATTTAATCCACAGACGGTAAAGAGGAACTGTAGGCTGATATTATAGCTCACATAGGGAGCTCTTTGGCAGGGCCAATGTGTTCACTGGCCAGCCTCCATTTGGATTGCCTGGTGTCCATGCTGTGTAGGGTACTAAATATGTTCAATACCACCCCGGCCTCAGATGATTCTTACATATAGTTACCTGTTCAGGTATCTATCTCACCCTAGTGTCAAGGATTGTGGCGGAAAAACCATCTAAATAGAACCTTTTACATAATCATCACAGCGAGACTGATTCCTGCTGGGAGTGCTACATCTAACACAGTGGAAATATTGACTAGTGTGGTCATCATCTCTGGGAGTCACTGGGACTTCTGGTCTAGGGCAAGAGAGCCCACAAAACAGGCATTTGTTTGGAATAATTAGAGGAAGTTACGTCTGGATCCGGGGACATGGTCTCCAGGGAGTGGTCTCCTAAACCCTTTACTCTGACACCCCCATGGTAGAGAACTGACTCTCAGTACTGAAGTGGGACCCGCTGCATGACACCTGGATAAGTTTGATAGACCAACACACAAGGCTGAACTGAAGGCTATCGTGTGCCCTTAGCAATCAAAATGTCCTGAGAAAGGGTCAGCAACAAGCTAAGCAGCACTGTGAATTTTAGCCTTTCTCACAAGAGAGCAGTATGATTTTTCATTCCTGTTTCATTCTGTTCTCGTTGAGAGCAGAAAATTTACCTGCCAGCGTCCTTCCCCCACCGCCTCCGTGTCTGTGCTCTCGATGTTTGCTTTGTGAGGAAACTGCTTAGGTGGCTCATGAGCCACGCTACCCAGGCTGAACAGCCACTGGAGAGAAAAGAGATGGATTCTACCCCCAACTGAGGACAGCATCTTGCTTTCAAGTTGACATTAAACTTCAAATTGTCCAGAGAGGCTTGAAGGCAAGTGCTTCCAGATCCCCACTGGCACCTTAAGTGGCCAGATGAGAACTCCTCAAAGGCACTCCTTCTAGCCCAGAGTGATCTTGGCTGCTTGAAGCAGAGATACACAGCCCTTACCATGGAACCAAGTCTTTCATATATCCCACCATTGTGATTCCCAACCCAGTAAAGGGGTTTCAGAGATCAAGGAACAAATCTCTCTCAGAATGTCCAAGTCAGGCTGGGGTTACTGCCACCTGCTTACAGGAACACAATAATCGGCAGGAACAAAAATCCCTGGGGAATGGTATCTTAGAAATAGGGATGGGGCACTATCTCCAATTGTCAAAAATCAAAGCAAACAAATTGGCTCAATAAATGGCCAGAAAGTACCTGCCAGATTCAATGACTCATCTATCCAATTCATTCATTTATTCAACAAATATTTATAAAGCCTGATATTCGCTAAGTGCTTGGGATGCACCAATGAACATCATAAACAACAAGCATAGTAACAGTAAGCAGCATAAACATTAATTTTACAGTATGGTAAAAGTCTTAAGTACTATTCAAGGGAAAAAAAGCAGAGTAATACAAGATACTGTGATTAGGAGGGCAGGCTGCACTATTAAATCGGAATAAATCGGGAGGGTTAAATCGGGAATAGGAAAAATGGTGAGATTGCACTCTAAGCCACATCTCTCTTCCAAACATCTGTGGACAGTAGCTGTTTCCCCAGCATCTATCCATTCTCCTCTCAGTAACTTCCCTAGGTTTTACACTGATAGCCATACCTCTGCCATACAGCCCTTCTGGCCCAGGAAGGGAACGTGCCTCAGGCCCAAGGACAATCAATGTAACCCTCCGTCCTGCCCAGTTATTGACTCAGGGCATGCCCTTGACCCATTCAGAACTATAGATCTAAAGAAGCTGTTTCATAGGGGGTCCTAAAAAAGGTATCTTCATTTTCTGGCTCTTGTATGGCAGCCCGATGTAATCTCAGTAACTGCCTCGGGCATTTTGCAGTGAAGCAGCGGGGCTAAGGACTATATCAGCACACAGAGGTCAGAGTTAAGAAAATCCCCGAGGGCCAGACCCGGATCAAATCATGCCTCTGGATGCTTTGTTAGAATAAGCCGATGAGTGCACTTTCCCATACAGACCAAAGTTAAGTTTTTTGTTACTTGCAACCCAAAGCATCTCAGCCCATAAACCAGACCAAGGGCTACTATGCACAGGAGACCTGCCTCATGAACACATGTGAAATGTCTTTCCTATCCTAAATTTAACCTTTCTGTATTAGAGCCACAATTTATAGACAAAAATCAACATTTTTTTTTGTGAGTCACAGAGAAATGACTGCTTAAATCAGTAAAAGAGACACTTCCAAAAAACTAAAAATAGTAGAATATATTGCATTAGAAATGAAACGTGCAGATGTTAAGGCAGGCTCAGGAGGATCAATTCTAAGGTAATTTAGGGGAAGGAAATGACAGACGCTCTTGACCTCCAGCATGGTAAATTGTTTCTTGATTCCCTCTTAATGAAAATATCGCATTTTCTCATTTCTTTTCGGCAATATAGCCGATGGATTGGTTTTTTTGCCCTCCTTTTTTGCTTTTACTTTTTGCATAGATTTGGTATTTTTGTTTTTAATAAAAGTGGAGGTGTTTCTGAGAATTTCTATTGCAACAGCAGGGCTTGAACTTCAGGACAGCTGAAAGGAAGAGTGTGTGCTGTTTCCATGGAAACCGTAGCAGTATAATGTCAGGTACTAAGAGACATCAAGAATGAAGGGATAAAAATCCCTGCATCATTTTAATAAACACGTCCTACTTACCGCTATTTAACCACAGTCTGCATACATATGCTCTGTCTCTTAATAGCCACTCTTCATAAATTTCTTTTGACCACATCTAACCTTTCTAAGTTGGTCTTGATTATGCTGCTAAGTAAATAAAGATGAAAAGAATGCCCTTCATTAGACTATTATAAATGCTTTATTATTCTGAAAACTCATTAGCCATATATATGTTTTAATTAGAAAATAGTACTACAGGGACTCAATAATAAGGGTTAACGGAAACCCACAAAGACAAACAGGTAAATTAAACAGGGCTGATATTTTGTCCTTAGTTCCTCATCTCATATTACACGCCCCGTTCTGGGTTATTTGCAGTAGAAAAAATAAATAAATAAATGAAACAGTTCTTACCCCAACCCCCTCTCTTACTGATGCCTCTCCCCTCAAGTTTATGTTCCAAAAGTATCTTGTCTGGCAGCAAGAAAACTACCTCCAAGCCTCCAGTCTCCCGGGCAGCAAGGGATGTAGCCAAATGCTTATGAGCCCCGCCCTGGGGAGATTAGTGAGCGGCTCTCTCCGGAGGCAGCCTGGGTAAGTAAACGTCTGTCAACACTTCTTGGCAGTTTCCTGGTCTTCGCTCTCCCCACCTCCCTCCAAACAAGGGGTCAGTTCTCAACTGTTCCCTCAAGGCCTGGCCTCCACACATCCATTAGCAATCAAGAAGGAAGGATGAGAGAAGGGGAGAAGGAAGCAAGGAAGGAGAGGAAGAGGAGGAAAGGAAGGAAAGTGGAGGGGGCAAGGGGGGTGAGGAAGCTGGACAGCACCATAAATCAACTAAAGGGAAGAAAGACTGAGGGTTTCTTCACTCTATCAAGGACGCTTCTAAGGGACACTGGTTGGGAGGAATGATTCGTATGTAGTCCTATACGGAATCCCTTTATTTGTTTCCCAAACTCAGGTATAGGAAATCGTGCCAAATTTCAAATAAAATGAAGTGATACTCCATTAGGGCCAGTGAAAGAACTCAGCGAGCAAGTCCTGTCTATACCGTGGCCTAAGAAATGATAAACACTGCAGGAAAAAGGAGACTTTTCTCCTTTTAGGAGGTAATAATTAGAATAGAAAGTAGTAAGCCCCTAGTAGTCAGGGACTTCACAAAGCCACTTGGGATTCACAGCCACAGCCAGAGGGCTAAGGGCCTTCTGATAACTGCTGAGCCACAGAATGAGGGGCTAGTGTGCCAGAGGGGAGTCGTGAAGACAGGAAGCAGCAAACATGACAATCCTTATAAGAACTCCCCAGGGACGCCTGATCCAGAGAAGGGATGCACAGAGCTGAGGCCCAGCAAGTGCCTGATTAAGGAATATGATTCAGAGTTTAAGATCTGGATCCCCTTTTCCTAACTGTATTCCTCCTGTTGGGTTCTGTTATAACCCAGAAAAAAACAGGAGGGTCATCACTAAATTATCACCAAGTCCAAGGGAACCAAAAGACTGAGAAGCACAATCCTGCCCCCAGGAGGTCACGGTCGAGATGCCAACAGGAAAATTCCTTGTTGGACCCAGTCACCACCCTC
The DNA here is from genome assembly GCF_964656455.1 of Halichoerus grypus. NCBI lineage: Eukaryota > Metazoa > Chordata > Mammalia > Carnivora > Phocidae > Halichoerus > Halichoerus grypus. The sequence goes on from NC_135716.1 coordinate 108,891,817, forward strand.
ACCCCACACAGGCGCACCCACAGCCACACACACACACCCCACTCATTTGAAACTAAACTGCTCCAGGTTTTAGGTTTATATGTGGCATAAAAACACCCAAACAACAGACTTAACTACAGATAAAATCCCAAAAGATGACCTGAAATCTTGTAGAATAATCTGTCACAACCTTTTAAAGAGACGATGAGCCTACATTTCATGTAATCATCTGATTCTGCATAAAAGTTTCATGTGCAATATTAAATACCCTTTTGTGTTTATCAGTTTAGTGGCTCTGGAATCATGATGCCAGTAAAGCCAATCTATTTGGACATCAATAATCTGGTCCTTTGATCTTCAATAATGTCTGTTAGTTTAGAATATACAAATGACCTTCAGATGGGTTTCCTTCTCTACCCCCACATGAAGATTCTCCTACAAAGCAAAAAAGTGACAAAAGCAGAATATGATCACCATTCCTCGATCGCAGAATCAGAGAAGATAGTATTCCAGAAGACATAGATCCAGACAGTTAACTGTAATAACGTATTTTTAAAATGCCAAGACTTTATTAGAGTTAAATAATTCATTCGGTGCTCTTGACTTACCGTATTCCCAAATCTGATCTGCCTCAGCATAGTCTTATTATCTCAAGGAAGTTTTTATGGGAGAAAGGGATCCAATCTCATTGACCACAACCACAGAGAATCTTAAATAAATATTTTAAGTGAAGCAGGATGGGACAAGTGTCCTGATCCTTAGGAAATGGGAGTCTTAGGGAATGGGAAGAGTAGGAGAAAATGCCCTTGGTATCTACAGCTAATTCATCTAGTTCAATCTTGAAGATAATTTAGAGAGCATCGAGTCCAGTTGTGGCCAGTTCTTGCCTAGCACATTAGATTTGGTCTCTGACGTTTCAAAAGAACTGATGCCTCTTGAACAGCTTACCTGGGACGTGAGCAAGCGGGTTTGCCACAAGCCTTTATGGTCAACCTGCCTGGCCTTTGACATTATTCACTCAGCCCGGAGAACACCTGAAAACTGAGTCCCGGGCCCATTTAATAATTTGTTCAAGATCACAGTGTGATGGAATTAACAAAGCATGTGTTTGTGGGAAGAGGAGTGGAGACGGGGGAACAGGGGACTCTCCCAATCTGTTTCTCGTCCACAGATAATGTGAGTCAACTAGAGCTGAGGCAGGGAAGTCATGGCCAAAGGAAGAAGTCTTCTTTCCCTGCCTTTTCTCTCCTGCTATGGACTGAGTAAGTCCCCCCTCCCCCTGCCCCATTGCCCCAAATCCATATGTTGAAGTCTTAACCCCTAATTTGATATATTTGGAGATGGGCTTTTGAAAGGTAATCGGGTTTTGATGAGGTTGAGCTAGCTTTGCTACTGAGAAGTGGAGTGCTGGTGTAACAGACACCAAGACACATGGAAGCAGCTTCGGAACTGGGTAATGGGTCAAGGCCAGAAAAGTTTCGAGATGCATGCTAGGACAATTAAGGGCAATTTTGGTGAGGTAGAGTTACTGGAAACTGGAGGAAAGGCAGTCTTTGTTATAAAGTGCAGCCCACTGTTTTGTGGAAGGTAGAACTTGCAAGCAACGAAATTGGGTATTTAGCTTTGGAGATTTCTAAGCAAAGTGTAGAAGAAGCAAATTGGAGCTTCTTGACTGCTTAAAGTAAAATGTGAGAAGAGAGAAATGAAGAGGAAGTGGAGAAGGAAGTGTTAAGCAAAAAGGAATCTAAAGGTTTGGAAAATTCTCAGCCTGTCTATATTGCAAAAAAAAAAAAAAAGAAAGAAAGAAAGAAAAGAAAAGCAAGCAAGCAAGCATGTTCAGAACAGAACACCAACAGCCTGGCTCAATAAAAAGAAAATAGGATTATACCAGCAAAGACACTGCCAGTTTGAACTAAGGGAGACCAAAAATGCAGGACAGAATGAAGGAAGGCTGTCAGATTTCTTGGATTTTATAAGATGGGACCATAAGGCTGTTCAGCTATGAATGTGCACCATTCCTTAAGGAAGGGAAGAATGACCCTGAAAGGGATTCAGAGGTCATAACATTGCTTCTCCCACCAAGGTCCAGGGGGGCAGGGCTGGTTCCTCCTAGGTTTCAAAAGATAGGGGGCTTCTTCTGTTCCTGGGGTCAGGGTTCCCTCCATCCAGTGCCTCAGGGGTGGCCCCTCACCAAGCGGGTTGGCAGGGCTGCCCCTCAGAGCCATGGGAGTGAAGCTGCCTCTGGCCCAGAAAATGAGACATCGAGCTGAAGAGGATTATTCTCAAGCCGTAAGATCCAATGGAATTTGCCTTGCTGGATTTTAGACTTGCTTAGGAACCCATCACCCCTTTCTTCTTTCCAATTTCTCCCTTTGGAATGGCAATATCCATTTTATGCCTGTCCTACCATTGTATTTTGAAAGCACAGAACTTGTCTGGTTCCCCAGCCTCACGGCTAGAGATGAATCATCCTGCACGTCTCACCCGTATCTGTTTTAGATGTTATTTAGATGAGACTTTGGACTTTAGACTTTAGAGTGGAGGCTGGAATGAGTTGCAATACTGGGGGCTGTTGGGATGGAATGAACGTATTTTGTATGTGAGAAGGCCATGAATTTTGGGGGGCCCGGGGCAGAAGGCTATGGACTGAATTGTTACAAATTAACATAGCTACCATTCCACATCCAAGATTTCCTGAGCCAATTCACACCCACATCCCAACAATTTTTTTTAAGATTTTATTTATTTATTTGAGAAAGAATGAGAGAGAGAGAGAGAGAGAGAGCATGAGAGGGGGGAGGGTCAGAGGGAGAAGCAGACTCCCCGCTGAGCAGGGAGCCCGATGCAGGACTTGATCCTTGGACTCCAGGATCATGACCTGAGCTGAAGGCAGTAGCTTAACCAACTGAGCCCCCCAGGCGCCCCTCATACCCACATCCCAGAGTCTGTGCAAAACCAAACCAATCTATCACATCGAGAGTCTGGCAGAAATTCTGTTGGGGACGTTAGGGTCTTAATTTTTTCCAAAGGAGTATTTTCAATGGCAAATTTGTCCATTCACCTCTGAACCCTTGTCTCACATCGAAATCAATGAAGGTTCAGGGTAATAAGATCTTATTTTTAACCATAATCATTATATTTATTTTTACAACTCAGCTTTTTTTCCCAGTACAGGAAATATTCTGGATCATAGATCATCTTCTCAATTTTCAAACTAAAGATAAAAATAAATGGTTTAAAGGAAATTTTATCCTAAGTACAACCTTAATGGAATTTGCACTTCTGACCTTTGTAATATGAATCCAAAATTTGACCTATCAGACTACACTATTATTTCTTATTCTCCATAGTCCTGTCTACACACTGAAATCAGTTCTCAGATTGCTCTTTCAGAGAGTTCTCCAAGGTCAACAAAACCTGAGATTACAAATAAAAAATTAATTTAAGAAATCAAATAACAAGTATCACTAGGGTCAGTACAGAGTCTTCCTTCAGTGGTCAGGTCTATACCCAGGGCAAATGGCAGGCAAAGCAGCCTTTCTGTACTATTAATACAGTTGTGTGTGTGTGTGTGTGTGTGTGTGTGTGTGTGTGTGTGTGTGTGTGTGTGTATGTGTGTTTGAGAGAGTGAGAAGGAGAGCGAGAAAGAGAGAGAAGGAAAGAGAGGGAGAGAGAGAGAAGATTAAAAGGGAGAGGGAAGATTTCAATTTACTGGAAAATTACTCTATCGATAAGGCACTCTTTAGAATAAGATGGCATTTGCAAGGTTGCAAGAGTAGAAAGGATGGACATGTAATCCTAGAGAGCAGAAAACCAGGATGCTACAGATTTTTATTGACAGTTGAACGTACAATCCTGCAGTTTGGGGCTGTGGCTTGTCTCTCTCACTTCAGTAATCATCCTTCCTTCCACAAGAACAACTTAACCTTATTTTTATTGTTCTATATGTTGTTTCTATCAGAAAAAAAAATTTCAAAATTAAAACTGAAATGAAGACTAGGTCCAGCAAAAAGGAAGTCTTTAAAAAGAAAAAGAAAGATCACTGCTAACTGCATGACCACCTTCGCTAACCATGGCTCCCATCACTGATATTTGCTGGAGCCTCCTGCTCGTAAACCGTCATTCATCGCACCAGTGCTCATTTTCAGTTAAGGGTATGTCCTTATTCTTATTACATATCATTATTAGAAAACTAAAATGGTAAGGAATCTTAGGCTTCTCAAATCAGTTTAGGGCTTTGCTTATAAACATGTTTTTAAATAGGTAAAGTAGGCGCACCTGGGTGGCTCAGTCGGTTAAGCGTCTGCTTTCAGCTCAGGTCATGATCCCAGGGTCCTGGGATCAGCCCTGTGTGGAGTCTGGCTCCCCGCTCAGCCGGGAGCCTGCTTCTCCCTCTCCCTCTGCCTGACGCCTCCCCTGCTTGTGCTCTCCATCTCGCTCTCTCTCTCTCAAATAAATAAATAAAATCTTAAAAAAAAAAAATAAATATATAAATAGGTGAAGTAACCCATAAAAGCCAGGTTTTCAGGGTTTTTTTAGTGAATACATTGCCTAAAGATCTTCATTCAGCATATAATTGGAACCCAAGTGTAAAATTATTTCTATGAGGATTTTCTGTAATGATGAGTCACAATTAAAAAAAAGAAAAAAGCCTACAGGGGAGGTGTAGGTGCTGGGAGCAACAATGAACAGGGTCTCCTTGGGCCTCCTCCAGGGCCACTGCCGGAGCAGCTGGTCACTAACGTTGGTCAGGATCTCCAGCTGACCTCAGTCGTTGAATTGAGTTGAGCGTCAGCCTCCGGTGTGGGAAACCTCAGAGAGAAGGCACGTTTGTTATCAGGGTTTACAGTTTGGTATTGAAGATTTATAGTATCTTGAATCCTATGCCAATTTTATTTGCAATACTTGGACTCGGCATCACATTCTTACCAACCTTGTCTTTGAAAGATTCAACATTATATTATTGGTTCTAGTATCGCTCAGTTCTTTATTCATATTTTCCTTGTAATTCCAAAGTGGTGGTTTTTTGAAGATATAGGGAATAGTTAGCACAGTAGCCTTGAGATCAATCGCTCAACCTCTGGGTCCTAGCTCTGCTGCATGTCAGTTATGTGATCTTGGGACTAATAGTTCCCTCTCTACGTTTCAGTTTACTTATCTGGAAAGATGATTGGTATTAAAAAGCCATTGTTGTGAGGTTTCAATCTGTAACAAAGTAGAGGGTGTTGTTCCCCAGCAATTTCTCCTCCAAAGATGGCTCTTCTTCGGCCAGCTTTTTAAATGTTGGTGTGACTCAAGCTTCAGTGTAAAGACTTCTCTTCTTCCTCTGTGTTGACTCCTAACTTGGAGATGGTGATTTCAATGCACTCTATTTTTGTCACCCACTGTCCCTTCAACTTTCCTCTGTGTCACTAGTTCTTTCCCTGCCACTGGATAACCTTCCAGTTATCCTCTTGTTACTCCTAGCCAACAAAAAAGTCCCAAAGTCCTTGAAATAGAAAAACTCAGCCATATTTGTAATCAACATATCTGATATTGTCTATTTTTGATGCTCCAAGCTCAATTTGGAGTTTTGGTTTCTCACCTCTCTTACCTGAGAGTTAGTGCCGTTTGGAAGCAAAAGGAAGCCATAGTCAGTCTCTTCTCTCCCCCCTAGTGGGGTGCTTCTACTTCTCCCTCATCTTGCTACCCGGGTCTGGAACAAGGGGCAACAGAGAAGCACGCAGAAAGCAGGAGAGCTCTCAACTGACTGGCATGGTGTGCAGGGATATAGTGACAGGTTCCCTGTTTAAAGTTTCGTTTAGGCTGGTGTTTAGAGATCCCAACAGACACCCAGAACTCAACATATCCCAAGCCAAGCTCATTACCTTGTCCCCAACACATGCTCCTTTTGACAGTGGTGGGTTTTTTGTTTGTTTTCCTTTGTTCTTTTGCCCTGTGCCACCGACCACCAGTTGAGTAGTCTGATAAATCTAGAGTCATTTTTGTCTTCTCTCTCTATCTCACCTCATATCAAATTAGTCGCCACCTCCTGTTTCATATATTTACTGACAGCCTCTCCAACGTGCTTCCCCTTCTGCAGCCTCACTGCCACTGTCCTGTTTAGGATCTGAGCACCTCTTCTCCTGGTTATTCTCGTGAAATCACAGCTGGTCATCCATCATTTCCCAAACATCACAAAGATGGCGCCTCTTTTTATTTCACTTTAACGTCTTTCTTTTTATAAAGTGATCTTCATAATGTTACACTGATCCTGCCATGCTTTTGCTTAAAAACCTGCCATAGCTCCCTCTTGCCAAAAGAGCCATCCAGATGCATTTGTCTGCCTTATAAGACTTTTCAGTCCACATTCCTACCTACTTTCCCACTCCTTTTACCTCATTATAGCCTGGTTCTCAGGAAGCCTCTGAATAACCACATTTCCTCAACCTTGCAAGATTGTTCTAGCCTTTCTGTCTTTGTATATGCTGTTCCTGCTGCTTAGGTTACACTTCCCTTGCTTCTTTACTTGGAAAACTCATATCATCTCCTCCAAAAAGACACCTCTCACTCCCTCACCAACTCATGTTAGTTTGTGCTTCTTTGCCCCTGCAGCACTTTCTTCCTACTTCTCTGATAGAAACTAGTTAGCATCACAACTTTCCATTTATATCTTTATCCTCCATTAAATGGTGGGGTTCTTGATTTGGGGAACAACAAAAAAATTCAAGAAAACTTGATAAATAAGTGACTATACCTATGAGCTGAACAGTTGGAAATTAAAAAAGCAGAGAGAATGCATAAGGTGAGGACATTGGATTCTTTAAATCTGAATTTTCTCTTAAACAGAATAAGACTTTGTTCAATCTGAGCTATTTTTTACAGAAAGAACTCGCTGTTCCCAATTCCTAATCAAAATTTTTATTTTTTAAATACTTCTATGTATGATCCTTGGGGTGGAGAATGGAGTATTCTACATATTTTTCTGCTAATTTTGGGGAAAGTGAAGGAAGAATTGCAAACAAATGCTTTGCATACAAATTGCTTTGCAAACAAATATGCTAACTGTGACTACAGTGTAAGATCTTGGAGGACAGAAATTATACTTTCTTCATGCTATACTCTACACAAAGCTCTTGGTTCATTGGAGATGCCCAATATATTTTTTTAAAGATTTATTTATTTATTTTAGAGAGAGAGAATATGCGTGCACACAGGTAGGGGGATGGGCAGAGGCAGAGAGCGAATCCTCAAGCAGACCCCAAGCTGAGCGTGGAGCCAACATGGGGCTCTATCCCAGGATCTTGAGATCATGACCTGAGCAAAAATCAAGAGCCAGCCACTTAACCAACTGAGCCACCCAGGCGCCCCAGTGCCGTATGTTTTTTAAAAAATGAGTACAAGCAAATCACATGTCCCCAAAAATGAACTACATCTATTTTCAAACTTAGAATTCAAGGGCATGCATAGGATAAACCTAAGAGTTAAAAAAAATATTCTGAAAGGAATGGGTCTTAAGGTGAACAGTGAAACTACATTCATTGAATGCACAGATCAGGTTGGCTGTAGAGTTCTCTGTCTCCCAAAGGTCTTCCAAGAGTGCATGTAGAGGAGGGTGGAGAAGGATCAAAGTTGTTGGGAATTGTGGGGAGGTGGGCAGACTCATTTTCACACTGGAATATACAAAGCAGGAAGTGAAATGGATGTCTTCTGGGTACCAGAATTGCTGGGCCACAGAGGCTGTCCCCTGACATTATGATATTCCTATGCTTTGGATTTACCCATCTTGTTTTGTAGAATCATATTTCTAATTTCTAAATGGTTTTCTCTAAGTCCTCCATGCACATTAAATCCTTTAGCAATGTGGCACTCAAGAGGTTAACATGATGGGCAAAGTGGCCTTGGTTCCTCCTGGGAGGTCATCCTGGTATTGCTCAGCTAATGTTCTACATTCTGCTAATGTGAATGACAACTGTGCAATTTCCCGGTGCCCAGGAAGGAAAAGAATATCATCAAACATTCCAGCATCTCCCATTTCTCCCTCCCACCCCACTGTCTCTAACGCTGTATAAATGGCCTCATTTTTAACAGAAGTATGACAAACTCAACAATAGCATCATTTTACAGCGGCACTAAAGCACATTTTTAAAATGCATTCCATTTCAAAGCTGCTCTAATCTGAGTTTTTTGGAGTCTTTATTCTCCTTTTCTCCAGAAGCAGCCTGTGTTTCTGAACGCCACCAGGAGAGCTGAGGAATGTGGATAGCATCTGCCAGGGACGAGGGGCTGCCTCCCAAGTCTTTAGTGATTCACAGGTTGTAAATGCACTTGATTGTGCGGCTGTGCATTTACACCAGGAATTTATAAATGGGCATTTGCAACTTGCAAATGGTTAGCAGTTAATATCACTCCCTTTCTAATATAGTCACAAATGTCAACATCAGATTCTCTACCATATCAATTTTGATAGGTACAATTCAGATTTTTTTCTTAGTGCTTCCTTTTATCTAGAATATAAGAAGTAAACACTGTTTTGCTTACTTTTACTTTTCCAAAAATCCATCTTAAATAAATCCTTCAGTTACAAATGTGTATTTTCAGACTATTTTGAATTACCCTGAAACACGTCTCATCTAATGGTCATATTTACTTTACAGAACATGCAGTTTGATATCGATTTTGTATGTGATTTGGTCAAGCTGACAGCTACGAGTGAAATGCTACAGCGGAGTTGCTTATGGTTGTCCTTGTGACCAAATATCTACTATGTACAGCCTGGAGTATCATGAGGATTATAGCTCTAACTGCCAGTTTCTGTTTTTAAAATATCTCAGGGCAAAAGGGCAAGCTGACCTAATCAGGAGGTCATTTGAATAGATTTTATAGTGCAAGGCACAGCTAATGTCTGGTTGACATTCCAACCCAGAAAATTTTTTTCATCTGTGATTAATGGACTTGACATCCATTTTCCCTTTCCTTTTGCTAAACATGTAGTTCAGGATTTATTGTTAAATACCACTGAGATCACAGGAAACTAAACTCTTATGGCTGTGAAAATATTGTGCCAGAGGCCAGAGTTTCTCCAAAAAGTTTGGATCATACTAAGAAGTATAAAATGGTTCGTGGTCTTGGTCCATTGACTGTCACAATTTCTCCAGTGTAAGAAACTTTTTTTAGAATGGAAAATGGATTGCATGAGTTGGTAACATGATAAACCCATAGTTAGGTGATGAGATTTTTTTAAGATCTTATTTATTTCAGAGAGAGAGAGAGAGAGAGTGTGTGTGTGTGTGTGTCTGTGTGTGTGTGTGTGTGTGTGTGTGAGCAAGGGGAGCAGCTGAGAGGGTGGGGGAAGAGTCTCAAGCAGACTCTGCGCTGCGCGCAGAGCCTACCTTGGGGCTCAATCGTGAGATCATGACCTGAGCCAAAACCAAGAGTTGGATGCTTAACCAACTGAGCCACCCGGGCACCCCAAGTGTTGAGATATTTAATAAATTTTAAAAGAGTAGCAGAACAAAGGGGGAATGAGATGGAGGAAGAGGATATCCATCTGGTTTCATAAATGGCTGACTTTTCCATTTGCTCTGCTTCTACAAAGCATTCCAGTAGCCGGAAGTGAGAGGAGTTAAGAGTTTGATAACCCAAAACATCTTTCTCTAATTTCATTGATTTAAATGATTCAGAATTTTGCTAGTATAGATATGAGACATATCCTCCTAGTCAATCTGCCACTATCAGGACATAATGTTAGACTCTTAAAGGATTCTCTACTCCTTTCTAATCATTCAACGGTCTTCTGGTGCACAAACTAAGAGCATCTGTCATTCGTATCTCTAAAAAGGACATATGGTACAGCAATCAAGCCTTTGGGGTTAAGCTATTAGGTGAGAAAACCTGGCCTATGTGACCTTGGGCAAGTTATTTAACCTAATCTCAGATTCCCCACATGTAAAACAGGAATAGTTATAATACTTTCTTCCTATGGTTCTTGAAAATATTTTTATTTTTATTTTTTTTAAGATTTTATTTTTTATTTGACAGAGAGAGAGCGAATGAGAGAGAGAGCACAAGCAGGCTGAGCATCAGGCAGAGGGAGAGGGAGATGCAGACTCTCCGCTGAGCAGGGAGCCCGACGTGAGAATTGATCCCAAGACCCTTGAGATCATGACCTGAGCTGAAGGCAGATGCTTCACCGACTGAGCCACCCAGGAGCCCTGGTTCTTGAAAATATTTTTAAAAAGCAGTGCACAAAAGGGCTTAGTACCTGATAAAAAATAAAATAGCAACAAATATTAGCTATAATTTTTATCAGGTAATTGAAATAGTTAATTGCTTTTAAAAAGTGAATAGCATATTTTGTTCGCAAGCCACATTAGACCTAACTAGGATTTACCAAATCTGTCCCTTAATATGAGCAACAAATGACTGTGTGATGTGCATATAAACACAAATTCCCAGTGCTTTGAGAAAAATGGCAATCCTCATGTCCTTGGTAAGAGGAAAATGACAATTTCAACATTTCTGCCCATTTGCTACACTTTTTAAGTGGAGTAGATGTCCTGGGTAAAGCCTACATTCAGGTTAATGGTGAGAGCAAGGCAGAACGATGGACCAATACATGATGCTGGGTTCAGGTGATTGTTTTATTATGAAAGGAAATCAACTGTTACTAAATTAAACCACCATGTGTGAGTTACAGGTGTCACGACATGAATGTGTTGACTGACTAGGGCTCTGCTGTGAAATGAAACATGTGAAATTTAAGCATACTTTTGGAACAATACACACATTTTCATTTACTTGTGAATTTTAATGCTTTTGTGAAAGCATAACATCTTACTTAGAGCATAGAAATGACTGGTTTCAAAATGAGACATGTAAACACAATGTGGGTTCATTAATTGTTCATTATTTCTGCTTGCTGCAAACATTAGCCCTGTGACCAGGCTCTGGCGCCCCATACATAACATGCATGCTGCATTTTAGTCCTTCTCTCTTCTGTCCCGGGCTAAGACAGTCCAGAATGAGCACCGTTAACGATTCCTAATGGAGGCTCTAATTCCTACTTAGAAGCAAACAGTAAGAAATTAAATCAATTCAATCTAAAAACATACAGTGGCAATGCCATTTCACAAGGGGTGCTGTTTAAACAGTTAACTCTGAGTGAACTCTTCCTGTTCTTTGATTGGGAAGCGTTTCAGCCCTTAATTACTGTGTTCTGTGAGTCTGTGACAGATCGTCTCTTTTTTACAGGCTCCTTGCCAGGATAAAGCAGGCTCTTTTTTTTTTTTTTTTAAGAAGACTACACTTAATTAGAGCTAGAACAATTAACTCTTTATACGCTTGATCTTGTTTCACCGTGAAATTTTGATTTTGGCTGGAATCGTCTGCTTATGTTGTCTTTGTAGAAATTGTTAAAATAAAAGCAATTTGGAGCAAAAATTTACTATCTGTATCAAAGGTAAAACTTTAAGATGTTTTTTTACGTGCAGTAAACAAAACTGTAAAGTTTTTAACAGGCCAATGGGAGCATTTCCACCACAGCAGTAGGAAGAGAGAGAAGGGCACAGCGGAACACAGGTTTTCCCTGATCACCTCATGACCACAGGTAATTTATCTACCCTCCCCAAGTTTCTGTTTCTTCATGTATACAGTGAGACTGGGAAAACCTAACTCACAGGGTTCTAACCAGGCCCAGCATACATCAGGCGCTCAATAACTGTGAGCCAATTTTTCTTGTCCTCCTCATCCTTGATCCTAAAATAGGATGTTCTGCATTTTAATTTTTTGACTCTATTGTAGAACACGGCAGAATGGCTGCCAGGCTGACGAGCTTTCAAACCAGCAGCACTCCACAGCCATCCTGCTCCTCAGAGAGTGTCCTTCTGGGTGACGCTGTCTGTTCCTAGATCTAAGAAGAAGAGATGACAGACTTGACTTAAAACAGGGAAGGCTGGGGTATGAAAGGTTATCCTGAATGATAGACAATGCTAGGAGTGGCAGAGAAAAAGGATTCACTCTTCATCAGTGATACCCAAATAAATATTGATCACATTAGGCTCACCATAACAAAGAATAATTCAATCTGTAGTGTCTTTTAAGTTAAAATATAAAGTTTCTTCCTAAAAGTAATTTAGAAAAAGGTGAGAAAAACCCATCAAGCTAAAGATGGCTCTATTGCTGTCTCTCTTTAATTTTTTTTAGAAAACTGACTTTATAGATTTTGTAAAAATGGTCCATGTTCATTATAAAAGAAAGAAAAATAAAAATAATTTTTTTTCTTATTTTAGAGAGAGAGCACGCGAATGTGTGCAAGCAGAGGAAGAGGAGAGAGAATCCCAAGCAGACTCCACGCTCAGCACAGAGCTCCACCAGAGGCTCGATACTACGACCTCGAGATCATGACCTGAGCTGAAACCAAGAGTCAGATGCCCAATCGACTGAGCCACCCAGGCAGCCTGAACAATTAAAAAATTTTTTAAAATCATCAAAAACCTACCATCCCCAAATGGTAGCATGGAATTGACACACACTTCCTCTTCTTTCTGATCATTTTACTTTGTTTGTATATATTTTTTTAAGATTTTATTTATTTATTTGTCAGGGAGAGAGAGCACAGCAGGGGGAGTGGCAGACAGAGGGAGAAGCAGGCTTCCCGCTGAGCAGGGAGCCCGATACGGGACTTGATCCCAGGACCCTGGGATCATGACCTGAGCCGAAAGCAGACGCTTAACCGACTGAGCCACCCAGGCATCCCATTGTTTGTGTATTGTTAAGGTTTATAACATTCACATTCCATTAACTGAGGCAGATTTAGTTCTATATTTAGATGGATTAAATGTTTATCATTGGTATTTTTAAATTATATTTTCATCATATCAAAATTTTAAATTCTGGATTATGTCAATCCAGTTAAATTTGGATTATTTGTTTTATAAGTTCTGGATTCTTAAAGTTTGTGAACACAAACATGTTTATTAGTTATGCTTCAAGGACAACTTGGTTATGTGAAAATTATTGGGGTACACACTCCCCCAGAATGCAATATACTGTTTTCTAGCATTGATTATATAAGGAAGAATTTAATATGAACCTGCTACTTTCTCCTTTGTACATGATTTGAATTCCGTCTTGATGCCCAATTTACTTTTTAGTCTTCAGGTTCGGTAACTTCACTAAGATACATACTGGTATCGATTACTCAAACAATGTTTTCCTGGTATATGAGATCAGTTGATGTGCTGATTCAAAACTTGATAATAGAAAGAAATGTTAAAATTTTATTTCTGTATAATTACTTCTAGAATCAGAATTAATGCTGGATTCAGATGTAAGGCCAAGACAATGTGAGGCCATGCCCAAGGGGTGCCCAATATACCATGCAAACACTAACCAAAGAAAGCTAACATAGTGAAACTAGTACCAGACACAGTAGATTTAAAGTAAGAAGGATTATTAAGGATAAAGAGGGACATTTTGTAATGCTAAAAAGGTCAATCGCCAAGGAAAATTCTATAATCTATAATTGTACATACTTAACATATTCTCAGGAAGCTAAACCAAACTGACAGAATGAAAAGAGCTAGATAGGGTGGGAGGATGGGTTAGCCTGGTGATGGGTATTGAGGAGGGCACGTTCTGCATGGAGCACTGGGTGTTATGCACAAACAATGAATCATGGAACACTATATCTAAAACTAATGATGTAATGTATGGGGATTAAAATAACAATAAAAAAATTTAAAAAAAAAAGAAAAGAGCTAGATAAATACATGGTCATAGAAGATTTTAACACACCTTTTTTGATATCTGATTGAACAAATAGATGTTGAAATATTAGACACAGAAGATCTGAACCACCTGGTTAACAAACTAGACCTAGGTACAACACTGTTCACAATAACTACAAAATGCATATCCTTTTGTTATAAAATAAACATTCCCCAAAAATGAGTGAAGCCAACATGCTTGGCTACAAAGCATATCCCAACATATTTCAAAGGACTGAAATCAAAGAGAATCTGTACTCTGACTACAGTGGAATTATTTTAGAAATCAACAACAAAAGATAACTAGAAAATTCTCAAATACTTGAAAATTAATGATTGTACTTTTAACTGATCCATGGGTGAAAGAAGAACTCAGAAGGGAAATTAGAAAATTTTTTAACTGAGTGAAAGAAAAATATCAAAACTTGAGATTTGTAGCAGAAGTGATTAGAAGGCTATGTTTAGCATTAAAAATCATATATATAAGAGAATAAAGACTAAAATACTAAGTGATTTAAGTAACCCTTTAAAAAAACAGTAAGTTAAATGCAGAGAAACTAGAAGAAAGGAAATATTAAAGAGCAGACATTAATGAAATAGAAAATTCACATACAGTAGTGACAATCAACAAAGTCAAAGTTTATCCTCCAAAAAAAGTTAAAACTAATAAATTCCTACCAAGACTCATCAAGATAAAAGAGAGAGTGAGAGAGAGAAGGCAAGCACTACCAAATTCAAGAATGAAAAGGGGGCATCAGTACAGATCCTACAAACATTTTTTTGAAGATTTTATTTATTTATTTATTTATTTGAGAGAGAGAGAGAGCACTCAAGCAGAGGAGAAGCAACAGGAGAGGGAGAGAGAATCTGAAGCAGACTCTGCACTGAGCTTGGAGCCTGAGATGGGGCTCAATCTCACAACCGCAAGATCGTGACCTGAGAGGAAACTGAGAGCCAGATGCTTAACCAACTGAGCCACCCAGGCAGCCCCACTACAAACATTTTATTCTTTTAAAAGATTTTATTTATTTATTTAAGAAAGAGAATACAGTGAGAGAGAGAGAGCATGAGCAGGGGTGGAGAGGCAGAAAAAGGAGTAGCAGGCTCCGAGCAGGGAGCCCAATGCAGAGCTTGATCCCAGGACCCTGCAATCATGACCTGAGCCGAGGGCAGACACTTAACTGACTGAGTCACCCAGGCACCTTAATCAAACATTTTAAAAAGAGGATATTATGAGCAATTTTATGTGAAAATTTAGAAGATTTTCCTTGAGAAATATAACTTATCAAAGCTAAAATAAGAAGAAAATGGAAAATCTGAAAAATTTTATATCTACTAAGCAAATAGAATCCTTTAATTAAAAAATCTTATCAGAAGGAAAATCCCAGGCCCATATGGCTTCATTGATAAATTCCACCATTTAAGAAACGCAGAATAGCAATCTTAAACTTATTCTATGAGAGAATGAGAAAAGAGAGACCATATCCTAAAGTGATTTTCATTTGGCCAAGGAAAATCTTGTGACCAAAACTTGACATGGATGTTGCCAGAAAAGAAAATTATGTGAATCTCTCTTAAAACATAGGTAAGAAATACTAAATAAACCAAAGCACTCATATCCATAATATATCAATAACCTCTACAAATCAAAGAAAGACACAATAGAAATATAGGCAAAAGACTTGAACACACATGTATTAATTTCCTACTACTATTGCAACAAATTGTCACAAAATAAGTGGATAAAAACAATACAAATTTTTTATCTTACAGTCTTGTAATTTAGAAGAAATGAGTCTCACTGTGCTAAAATGAAAGTGTAAATAGGGCTGCATTCCTTCAGGACATTCTAGGCCAGAATCTGTTCCCTTGCCTTTTCCAGTTTCTAACACCTGCCATCATTCCTTGGCCCTTTGACCCCGTTCCTCCATCTTCAAAGCCAGCAACACTGAAGCCAGTCCTTCTCACACTGCCATCTCTGGCTTTCTCTTTCAACTCCATCTTCCACTCTTAGGGTTCTTGTGATTACATTGGGCTAACCCAGATATTCCAGGATAATCTCCCTATTTTAAGACCAGCTGATTAGCAGAGTTAATTCTACCTGCAGCCTTAAGTCCCCCTTGCCATGCAACCTAACATATTTACAGGTTCCAGGAGTTAGGATGTAGACATATACACATATCCTAATTATAGGATATAGATCTTTAGGGAGACATTTTCTACTGACTACAAACACATCACAAAAGAGGACATAGAAATAGTAAAAATGTGAAAAGGTGTTCAACCTCATTAGTCACTCAGAAAATGTAAATTAAAGTCACAATGATATACCACTATACCTCTGCAGAATGGCTAATATTAAAAAATCTGGTAGGGATGTAGGACAACAGAAATTCTCGTATATTGCTGGTGAGATCTTTTTAATTAATGCAACCACTTTGGAAAACTAAAACATAAGATATTAATACTCTAATACCCAGCAAATTAATTCCTAGGTTTACACTCACAAGAAGTGCGTACATGTATGCACCAAATGACATATAGGTACGTATACAAAGCAACAGTAATTTTAACAGTCACAAGTTAGAAACTACTAAAATGCCTACGTCTAGTGAAATAAATAGTACATTGACACAATGGACTATTATTCAGCAGGAAAGATGGACAAACTTCTACACAGAACAATATGGATGAATCGCAAGAAATATGTTGAGTGAGTGAAGTCAGAGACAAAAAGGTATATAAGATTCTGTTGCCATTCATATAAAGCTCAAAAGCAGACAAGACTAATAAGCTCTTGTAATAGAAATCAGAATAGCGGTTACCTTGAGGCACAGGATACTTGAAAGATGGCATGCATTAGGCTTTTGAGGTTATTTGTAATGTTCTATTTTGTAAAAATACAATTACAATTTTTGTAATTTTCTATGTATGTTGTATTTCAATTACAGTTTCAAAACAGCTATTGAAATAGCATATGTACTTTGTGTCAGAAAACTTGGGACTTTATTTAGCTTTCAAGGATATATGAAAACAGACTCCTGGTTAGGGCAGGCTATCGTACAGACACAGAGCTCACAGTAGACGGATGCTTACTGTCAGAAGAGCCAAATACCAAAAGGCAAGAGGTTAAAATGAATTAAAATGTATTCCCTCTTGAATCAAGTGAAAATGTTACAGACCCCAGAGATTATTCTTATATTTAGACTTTTTCAGTGACCTGAAAATAGTCATTTGAAATTAGCTAAGTAACATTATATTCAACCTTTTGAAATGAGAGTTTTTGCCTTTTTATGAGAAATTGGCATTTTCATCATCAAGGAGGTATACAACCTTCTTGACAGTGATTCTCCAGCAAAACCATTCAATTTTTTTTTAAAAATACCACGCTTACCAAGAGCCCACCCACAGTCTGTTGACAGAAGAGGGACAACAGCAAGGTGTGCCCACAGGGGAAGAAAGCATGGACATTTCAGACTGTAAAACCGGGTATCTTAAGCAATATAATGAGAATTCACATAGTAAACATGACTAAACCCGCTTCCTGTTTGGGTCTTGGTTTTGGTCTGTTTCAACAGCATCACGCAAGGATATGAATAACAATAAAGAAAATAATATTTCTTTTTATAGGGTGCTTAATGTCTATAAGGACCTTTCATATTGGTAGGCTTTACTGGAAAATCAGGATCCTTTGAATGAGATCCACCTTGGTTCAAAACCCAGTCAGACCTCTATGAATATCTAACTTTGGACAAATTTCTCAGTTGAGCGTCGGTTACCTCCCGTGTGTGTACAGGACGGTAAGAACTACCAGAAAAGGTTTAACTGAGGATGACAGGTGATGCATGGAAGTCCCTGGAATGCAGTACAGTAGAGATAATAATGTCAGGCCCATGGCACATAGTAGGCACTTGATGAATGGTAGCACTTGCTATGATTGTCTCATCTGCCTTTTATAACAACCTGTAAGGGCAGGGACCGTGAGTTGTTTACCTACCAAATGCCGGCCCCATAGTAGGCATTCAGGAAATGTTGGTTTTATGAGTAATGAGCTCATAAGAGAACAAATAAAAGGAAGTAAGGCAAGATCCACTGCCCTAACTTTGTATGAGGGAAGTGAGGCTCGGGTTTATCAGAGGTCCCACTACTTCTAATGAGAAAAGCCGAGGAACAAACCCTGTTTTCCTTACTCCAAGCCCGGTGCTCTTGCCTCTATTCAAGCAGTGCTCGTGACAATATTTACTCGCCTTGCTCTGGTTGTTGGCATTTTATCTTCATTTTGTATGTGTGATTTGTTCTAAGTTAAGGAGTGTCTGGACTCAGCTCAGGAAGAAATCCAGTAAACAAGTTTCACGCTTATGCTGATAGCATGTGATATTTTAAATATACCTAAACTATGATAAAATGTGGAAGCACTGAATTTATATAGTGCGTCTGTTTAATACAAAATAAAAATATCACCACAGAAAGTATTGAGCAAATAAATCCTCCCTGGGTTTTTTTTGTTGTTGTTGTTGTTTTTTACTTGATGCTATTGCCTTAAAAAATTAAACATAGCCAGATAAATGTCTTTCCCAAAGGCATCATGGTAATTCCAAAGTAGCATGTTAGGTCATTTAACTAAGGTTTAGAGAGTTTCTTCAACTAGCTAACATCTGGGCTGTCCACACACCTCGCCTTTACTGTTGGAAATGTGTTCATCAAGGCCAGCATGCTGGGAAACTTATGTCCATGTCCACAGAATCATAAATTGCATTGTAAAATGTCAATATGTTCGCCAACATATTCTGTGCAGAATGGAAATGATCCAGGAGCGCTGGGAAGCAAATGAACTTTTGAGTGGGGGAGAATTGTAAAAAGCAAGAATGAGGGCAGGTAGAAGAACACCCTGGAAAGGAGGCCAGCAAGATTAAAGACAGAGCATGAGGACAGCACCTGGACCCTAACCAGAGGAACAGCGCTGAGAGATGCTGTCTCACGGCACGCCACCAGGCTGCGTCTGGGCAGGTGCAGAGCTAAATGCCTGTCTCCCCACAGTAAGTGCAAGGAAGGTGGACTGAGAAGCTACCGGGAGAGAAAACATTCCGATGCGGATATGAATTGCTCGGCGAAGCTTACAGAAACGGTGAAGAGCACTGGAGTAGGAGATTTATATTCTGCAGAGTAGCTCCAGAGTAGAGGCTTCGGTGCCATGTATTTGCTATTACTATCAATATTATTGTTGACATTTTTTCTCAATTACATTTTAAATGATTATTGCTAATATATAGGATATCTATTGATTTCTTCAAACTCATATCCAATAATCTTGTTGAATGCTCTAAATGTTTCTCGCCAATGCCTTTCGGATATATCCAAACTCCTTAACATGGTTTCAAACCTTTTATTCTTTAGCCATACAGAAATTCTTTCGTGTCTTCAGAAAGGGCACATTCTGGCTCGCTGTGAGCTCTTTATACTCGCTCTTCCCTATGCTTAGAATACTACTACCTCTATCTTCCCTCCCCTAACTCCTAATAATTCTTTAGGTTTTAGGTTAAATGTCATTTCTCCTGGAACATCTAACTTCTCTCCCCTGCCACCACCCCACCACCACGTCCGCGGACAAAATTAGATTAAGCGCCTCTACTTTGTGTTTGCATGGCAACCCCACGTCTTAGCATAGCTGCCTCATCATAGAACTATTCATGCCTGATTGAAACTGCCTTTTTCAGGATTTCCCTGGATAGACTATTAGGTTCTGTGAGTGTAGAAGATATGTTTACCTTTATATTTTATGCCAAGCACCTAGCATATAGATCCCATAAGAATAGCTAAAAGCTGTTTGTGGGATGGTTGGATGGATGGATGGATGGATGAAAGGATGGGTGGATGGATGAGTTGAATCTAAATTCCTCATATGACTTACAAGGACCTGAATGAAGCCTGCTTACCTTTCAGGTATCTTATCTTGCCACTTAGTACAAAACCACGTACCCACCAGCCACTCCCCAATTACCCTTCTCCTGAATACCTCCTACTCATCCTTGAGGGCTCAATTTTGTTGGCTTCCTCCCTCCATCGTCCCCCTGCCCCCCTTTCTATCCCACCTAGATTAGGTGCTCCTCGGAGGTTCTTCCCCAGGACCCTCACTTCCTCTATAATGACACTTAAGTTTTTCTAGAGTTTTCTGCTTACTAGTTAGTATCTTCCTCTAGACTATAAGCTCCCAGAGGACATGGACCATGTTTAATCCAGCTTATAATTTTATCCTGGCACATAATGGGCATTTAATAGTTATTGCATGCATAAATGAACTAAGTAGTTAAATTATCTTTAAAAATATAAACAAAATGTATGGCATTGCTCAGGCATTTCCTTCCTATTCCTTCCCACCAGGGGACTGATGAATCTTTATGGAAAATGTCAATGTTCTGATTCTGTTTAGATTCTTTATCTTTCATCATTTTTCTAAATTATGCACAGATCCTCTTCTGCATCCTATACTATCAAAAATTGGAATTGCTGTTTTCTTTCATGAGAGCTTTTATTACAACTGTAAAGACTTCTGAGCCCCTCTGTCAGCAATTGCTCAATGTTTACACTTGAAGTGTCAAGACTTTAATAACTGTATCTCTGTAGACTTGTCACATCCGGTTCCTATGAGCTATTGTTCAGACCCACACAGTGCTGAAGTATGAGACGTCCTCTCCTTCTGTCCCTCTTCAGATGCCTCTCTTTTCAGCTACAAATGGAGTTTGTCCATTTCCCTGCGTTACCCCTCTCTGTTGAGTCCATGTGGCCTGTATCTTGGTGGAAGAAATATGCTTGCTCATCAGTGGATTCTTCAGTATTCACATTATTGGAATGAGGAGAGCATTATCTACATTGAGCATAATCCTTGGTGTCTCACACTTTACACTTTGTCTCACACTTGGCTATAACCATGTGGGCTTAAACTATTTAATTCTTTCATGCCCATAATGGATGGGTTACATTGCACCTTTGCAAAATAAGGAATGAAGAAGGAGTATTCAGTGCAAATCAGCCACCATTCTGGAGATGATATCCAAGATGCAAGATGATGGGGGCACCTGGATGGCTCAGCTGTTAAGCGTCTGCCTTCAGCTCAGGTCATGATCCCAGGGTCCTGGGATCGAGCCCCGCATCGCATCGGGCTCCCTGCTCAGCGGGAAGCCTGCTTCTCCCTCTCCCACTCCCCGTGCTTGTGTTCCCTCTCTCACTGTCTCTCTCTGTCAAATAAATAAAATCTTTAAAAAAAAAAAAAGAAAAAAAATGATGCAAGATGATGATAGGCCTGCTGTCTCATCTCTGGTACCAAAAACGTCATATATCTTCATGTGTCAAACAACATCTACATGGATTCCCACTGACCTGGTCATTAGCATATATATTCTGAGATAAATTCACCACTCCTCTCCTGCTCTGCTTTGAATCACAGTAAGCCATATTTCCCAGATTCCTTTGGATGGCATCAGGAATAAGTCCTCCTTATGGCTCCAGAGAAGCTAGATTTTACCAAAGAGTCCTTTCTTCTGCTGTGGTTCCATTTCCCACCACATAGCCCAACTTGTAGATTTTAACAACACCGACTTCTCTTATTATTCCAGCCCCAGGGATGGTACTGGCTTCCTGTTCTTATTATTGTCTGGGATGCTGCACCATCCTCTATGTGGCTTTTGAGCCCTTTCAGCATCTAAAGCAATTTTCAATGTTAAACTCTCTCTGTTGAAACACTTGGAGAGGCTTACTTTTCCCTTATTGGACCCTACTTAATGTATCTGGAAAAATCCAAAATGTTCAACAAATATATCTTTTAAAGTAAATAATATTTTAAATATCTTAAATCCTTGGTGTAAAGTAACTATAAATCACTGAGAATATTTACCTTCTATCCCTTCAACCTGCAGTATTTATTTGGAATTCCATTTTGTGCTTTTTTTCTAGTTAAAAATGTGAAAGAAAAGTGGTTCTAGTTCATATTTTAATAAAAATCCCATTACAAATTGAAATCTTAAAATGGAAGTCACAGGATAAATGGGAAGGAGAATCTGGGGGCAAACTGGAAAGCCCAGATTTAAGACTCTATTGCATCTTATATCAGAGAAACTAAGGACTGTGGACTCAGCCATATTTTGTCCTTCTAAAATTTTCTGAATGTTTAAGAATCTAGATATTTTACAAAGCAAATGAATAAACAAAAAGCAGAATCAGACCTATAAAAACAGAGAACAAACTGATGGTTGCTAGAGGGGAGGGGAAGGGGGTTGTGCAAAATGGTTGAAGGGGACGGGGAGATACAGGCTTCCAGTTGTGGAGTGAATTAAGTCACGGGGATGGAAAGGTACAGTATAGGGAATATAGTCAGTGGTATTGTAACAATGTTGTATGGTGACAAATGGTAGCTACATTTATGGTGAGCATAACATAATATATAAAGATGTTGATTCACTATGTTGAACACCTAAAACTAATGTAACATTGTGTGTCAACTATACTCAAATTTAAAAAAAAAATTTAAAGAATCTAGATGTTTGAAACAAAATTCTTGTACACTTCAAATTTTTGTGTTAAAAAAATTTAATCTCAATATATACAAATATCAAATCATTATGTTCTACACCTGAGACTAATATGTTATATGTCAATGATAAAAAAAATTCAATCTCTTCCATAGATAACTTGAGGTCTTAAGTTCCTTGACAATCTTTAGAACATCATCATTTAAAAGGAAGTTACATTTTATATAAATTAATATTAAAAACACAAAGGAAACTGCAGGTGACATTAAGCCAACAGCACAATAACTTACAGTCCAGGGGATGCACAATACCAAAATTAGCAAAACGTTGTTCTTCAAACTTTAGTGAAACTATCACTTTTTCTCCCACATCATATACAAACACTCAAAAGTCAACAGATGTGGAATTATCTTGAGCCCCCTATAAGAAGACTATTATTGGAAGTCCCTTAAACACTGTCATGGTAGAGCCAACACATAGGAACTCACAATGACATAAGCATTGGAAGTTAGTACTCACTCTGGCTCAAGCTTTCTCTCAACCTTTCCAGAATAACCACTCACTTCACCAGGTGCTTCCTGGGCTGTATGGCTGAATGACCACATACTCCTTAGAGACCTCCTTTCTGAAAGTCCTTCACTGGCCTTCTGACAGAGCTGAAGAAGTCAGAAGGCCATGGGGACAAATTGGAAGTAAGCCATCCTAGGTTCCCTGGTCTTCTGTTCTCCACTTCCTCCCAATGTGGCCTCAACAAGTGGGATACCAAATGTCATCCTATAAAGAGCACTATTTGCCTGGTTTCCCCACTCTGGGAAACAGGTCCTTGTCTGATGAGTCTACCAACTTCATATATTGACATTGACAACTATCAGAAAGTGTTTCTTTTAATTCCAGTGTTTTTATTAAACGAGCTTTAGGTGAGAATGACCAAACTCTTAATATGGTTTATTAAATAACATAAGTCTACATTGTATAGAAATTCCCTTTATTACATCCCAGAAAGATAATGATCCAGCCTTGTTTTCAGTGCTTCCAATGATGTGGAGCTCACCAGCTCCCAAGGCAGCCATTTCATTGCTAGACAGTGTTAATATTTGAAAGCACTTTCTAAGGCTGAACTAAATTCTCTCTCTTACTTTTAATAGCTATCATTTGTAGAGCTATCATGACATGCCAAAGATTATTATTTCATACAGTACTTCTAACTAAACCTCACAAAAACCCTACAAGGTAAACATTATCCCACTTCCTAGTTGAGAAAAATAAAGCTCAGAAAGTTTAATTTACCTGCCTAAGATCACAACAAAGCTAGTGTTTGCACCCACTGTGCTTTTCCCTAATATGCCACACTGCTCTCAACAACAAAGAAATTAAATTCTTGGAAATCAAAACATTAACTATTAAATAAAGTGTCATCCTTTAAAGTGTCATACCTTTGGGATATTTATATATGCCCTCTCTCCAAACAGCTGGAACAGTTGCTTTCAGGCAATAGAATGATGATATATTTTTTTTACTCCCAGTAAATCTGAAGGGTTTGGAAGAAATAGACAAATGTCAGGGTATTAAAATCTGTCTGCATGTAAAGATACATGAATACGAAAAGGGCCGCCATGTGTCCCTCTTCTCATCTATGTACAAACACACACACACACACCCCAACACACATACACACCTAAATACCTATGCACACAACAAGAGTCGGGAAGACCTGATTTCTCATCCTTACATGAATGACTGAGATTTCCCTCAGCCACTTACCTCAGGCAAGAGCCAGGGTAAACCCCAAAGGCGGGGTGGGAAATGATGAAGCAGACGGGGTAGGGGAGAGGGGAGCATTTCAAATGTGAGGCTCTCACAAACCAGCCCACTGCCAGGGGAGGAGGCAGTCTCCTGAAGAACCTAACACTGCCCCACCCCCGAAAGCCACAAGGGCTGGGGGGCAACTGTAAGGCTGAAAAGGGCCAGATCCTTCCCCCTAAGGAAGTCATGATCTAGTGGGAAAATACCAATAAATGACTCCACTGGAAGCACCCTACAATTGATATCTTTAATCTCTGTTAACCACAGAGTGGCCTCAGCTGAGTGGTTGGAAGCAAGGAGGTTGGGTTTGAAAGCAGGCTCAACCAGTGGAGCTGTCCAGCCCTCCGAGAGAGAGTACTGCTAATAAGCTGTGGTTCCTAAGCTTGGTCCTCCTTGTAAACTGACTCTAAACGTGATTAGTGAGTCTGAATGGAGGTCCGAAAGATCACCAGGTGGGTGATTTCTAACTACATGACTGTTATTTTACAAATTATTAGCAGCAAAATCATAACGTGTGTCATTATGGATACATATTAGCATTATGGATACAAGATTGAGACCCTTCTCAATCTTTGATTCCTTGTAACTTTTGGAAGCTCAGCATTCACCTGAAACCCACACAACATTAAGGTCAAAGACTTGATATCCCAAGTGCCAAGGTAGGGTGACCTACCGTCTCTCTTTGCCTGGGACTGAGAAGGTTCCCAGGATGCGGGAACATCAGTGCTAAAATTGGGACAGTCTTGGGCAAAACCAAACAGCTGGCTAGACTATCAAGGCCATCTCTAGATTTCACAGCAGTCCCGGGTCTTCTGGGTGCACTGATCCACACCTCCCATTCAACAAGTTTAGGAAAGAGGACAAGGGACCCTAAGTAGGTACACTCAGAAATAAACCAACCAATCAAATAAGAGGAAAATGGAAGAAGAGAGTAATATTGGTGCCAGGGGACACCTCAGAAGGAACATTTATTGCCAGTGCCCTCCCACACACAGAAGAGAGAGAGCCCTGTCATGAGGACTGATTGGTGTGGTGACATTCTCTGAGCTTCAATATATAGCCACAATACATTTTTACAAAGCCACAACCTTCTCTTCTAACAGGAAAATACAACAGTAAATTACTGAACACTTAAGCATATATATCATTCCAGGGCTCAGTTTTGTGTCCAGAGAGCACTGCAAAGGCAAATTAAATAACTGTCCAAAATGAATATATACATATTCATTCCTTCAGCAATGTCTATTGAGGGCCTACTATACGCTAGTCTCCACAGGGGTGCTGGGGACCCACAGAGATGCCAAGGAAAGGACTGGGTTCTTTTCTGCTAGGCATCTTATTTAAATCCTCCACGGTGTTCATAATATCCACTTCCTAGTTTGGGGCTATTCCAACCTATATAGACTTGTTCTCCAGGGTTTGGGCCATGCACAGAAAACATTCAGTAATTCAATTGCCTCATTTACCATTGCTCCCTGAAGAAGAGCCATAGCCAATGCATTTTTAATGCATTTAGCTTACATTTTCTTCTCTGGGAGCTTATTTCTGTCCACCAACATAGCTTAGGCATCAGGTAGCAGAGACATATTGAAGACAAATGAAGGTGGAAACCCCAACAGGGAGAAAATTATTGTTTTAGCCATTACCTACCATTTCTTGTCTTGAATCAGTACTAGGGCCATCTTCCCCTCCTAATTCATTATCATTACCTGAGCTCTAAGGTCTTTATGGCTTCATTCTGCACCTGGAGGAGCAACACCACCACCGCCGCCTCCCCCCACCCCTGGCAAATTCAGGCAGGGAAACACAGGAGGACCCAACCCCACTGATCAGAATAACACTTTCCTGTCTGTTATCTGACATCGCCCTCTTTTCAGCTACACTCAGACACCGCTCCATTGTTTTAGCTGATGATGCCTGACAGGGCAGATGACTGAGGCAAGTGACAGACAGGGTTTCAATAG
Organism: Halichoerus grypus; assembly: GCF_964656455.1. Taxonomy (NCBI): domain Eukaryota; kingdom Metazoa; phylum Chordata; class Mammalia; order Carnivora; family Phocidae; genus Halichoerus; species Halichoerus grypus. The sequence continues at coordinate 108,917,833 of NC_135716.1, forward strand.
AGAGAAGCCTGTTTAAGCTCCGGCCTGTCTGCTCCAGTAAATCGCAGGTTTTATCAGCTGGGTGCAACGGGCTCATTTCGCCTAGATCGGTGGCAGTCCATCTGTGTACAGCCCCTTGTCAGGGACAGCCTGCAGGCGCCTCAGCACGCCGGGGCTGGTGGGAGTCAAACCCGGTGTGAACAAGGATTAACCTGTAGGGCTGCGCCAGACTCCCTCTCAGGGTACAGCAGGCAGGTACCAGAGACACTCAAACAGGGTAAACTTCCCTGCGTCCCTCTGCAGCCGGCATTTCATCTGCATTTGAATAAACATAACCGCTGACCCGGGTGGCTCTGGCGGAGGGAACCCAGGCTGCTCAGTGCAAGGAGGAATATTTCATCGTTCGTCCTGGCAAAACCGGACAGCCTGTCAGAAACATGAAAACGGCTTTTGAAATCTGCATGTCTCGGTGAAAGTATAAAATATTCATGCCTCAGATTAAAATATTTTATTGAATTAATATTGATTTATGATTAATTTTTAAATAGATTCATATTTCATGAGGCACTCACAATGAACCCACCAATTGGGCCTCAGTGAGTGAAACCAATTACACAAATCGTTAAGGAAGCGACCAAGAAAGCAACTCTCGACGCTTGGGAGGAGACAAAAAGAACGTGAAAGTCTGGCTTTATGGTAAAATACACAGAGTATCTATACAGTGACTGAAAAAGAAATCTCATCTCCCTGCTCGCTTTGATACAGCTTTTTCTTTTTAATGCGTGCTAGTGGGGCATCCCCCTGTCAATTTTTTTTAGAAAGATATCTATGTTTGGCCTCACATTTGAAAACTTCACCGTAGTGACATTTTTTTTTTCAAAATTGCAATTAATTCTCCCTTTCCAAGAGGAAACTGTAATAATCATAGCAACCAAAAAGGGAAGCTTCGTTAAGAACTCCTCTCTTCACTATTGGGCAAAGCCTTTCAGAAAAGTGCTGACAGCTGAAAACAAAAGACATTGATTGCTGCACCCAATTAGCATCTTCAGGCACAAAGCAATGGCGGGTAAGATGAGGGTCCCCAAGTGCTTTCCGAACAGTGTTCTATTTCAGTCTGAGCCCAGGGAAATTAACTTTTCCCCCTCGGCTGTCCCACCGTGCTTTCCAGAATCATACCTGTATTTTTGTCTGAACACTCGGATAGCCATCATTTCAGTGAGTCCCCTTTTGGTAGGAAAATGTTTTCTAATTTCTACGAGATATTTTTACAGCCTAAGTAACAGACCCAGTTCATCTTTATTCATCCTTTTTTTTTTTTCTTTTTATGTCTCATTCATGTCTTCCTTTTCTTATTCAACCATTCTAAATTGGGCCATCCTTGTTTGGCTTATTATAGTCGGGCCTTTTTTGCACAAAGCACCAGTATGTAAAGTTATAGGACAAAATAAGGATTATTCCTCACTTTGTGATGAAGGGTTTTAATGTGAGCGTGAGGATTTTAAAAGGCATGGGAAATCTGCAGGAGATGCTAGACTGGGTTAGAATAGCCACATGGGGCTAAGATGATGCCCAGGGTCTCCTAATTAGATAAAGCCATTGTTTAGATTCAGACAATACCTGTTTACAGTTCAATAAACAACTTGTCACAGTTGCTTGCTCAAAGCAGACCTAGATGTCAGTGCAAACAGTTAGTACAAAGGTAGTGGAATAAATTGGTCTCCTGAGTAAATAAATTGAGCAGCAATGTGAAGCAGCCTCATCAGTACTGAGGAAGATAATCATTTATAAAGGTTTAAAATGGCGTTTCATAAGTATTGACATTTAGAGAAATGTCTCTCCCCATCTAAATGACTACCCCCACCTTTTCCTATTTTCACCAGCCACTGAAAAAGAAAAACAGTAATAAAATGAAAAGAGAGAATAAAGTATTTCTGGGCTTTGTATCTAAAATTTAATAAATATCCAAAAGATGCCCGGTCTTGAATATAAATTGCGGGTAAGTATGGCACCTGCCCTCAAGGATTTCCCATTCTGTCATCACAGAAGGGAATCAGACAAAACGATAAGATGGTAGGAAGGTCATGTGGCCAAGTATGCAGGTTTTTTTTGTTGTTGTTTCTTGTTGATGAGTGACTGAGTTGCGAAGGGAAGAGCAATAAAAGAAAGAACAGAGCCGAGGTGTGTGCTTAGAAACTGTAGTCGGGGAGATGAAGCAAAGAAGGCAGGAAGAAGAAATGAGGTGACACCATTTGGTGACTTCTTTTATGAGGATAATGACTGCACATAGTGGCATTCCCTTTCCCAAAGATCTTTGAAAGAAAATGTCTGTACTGGGAGATGTAACTAAAGAACTGAATGCAAGGTTTTTGCAACAAATTGCCTTCTTACAGATAGAGAAATCACAGAGACCCTGTCAGAGACCCCCATGCAGGTGTAAACACTAGGAAGCAGAGTGGCAAATTCCAATTCTTTAGAAGTTGTAAGAAAACAGGCATTAACATTTACTCCCCGCCATCTTTAAACCCTTCCTGTAATATACAATGTATGCCATCCCACTACAGGGCCTGAAGGGGAACAATCCAAAGGCACTCAATCAATATTACCTTGGGGGGAGAGTGGGACAGGGTGGGGGAGCTAAAGTTCTATACATATAATAGGTAGCAGAAGCCTAGTTCCCACTACATTCTCCTCTCCTTCCTTCCTTCCTTCCTTCCTTCCTTCCTTCCTTCCTCCCTCCCTCCCTCCCTCCCTTCTTTTTTAAACCTGACCATTATGCATCACCCCAGAGAGCCTAAGCGAAAGAGCTCTTGCCCTAAAAATGGTAGAGGGCACGTCCCCTTTTAGACTAATTTAACCATCACAGCACTTAAGTGTACTGAATTCTGCCACATGAATAATGTTTATTTCCCCTTAACACAGAATTTTTAAATCTTGCATTTGGAGTCTGCAGCAACAGAAGCCTGTTTCTGAACCAAGAAAATACAACTAGAGTGCAGTCAATACTATTATAAACCCCCATGATCCTTTCTGGAGATGAATATTTAACATCTGCCCTGTAACTCACACTCCCTGTATTCCTGGCTCTTTACAACCACACCTGCTTTTTCAAACGGAGTTCACAAACTGACTGTAAGATTTCTTTCCCTAGCATTATGTTGTGGTCACAGGCCTGAGAGCACATAATGCCAGGATTACTGCTGACCTGCCCTCTGTGGAAATCTGAGCTCAGTGGTGTCTTTATAAAATGTTAGCTTTCAAGGCCACTCTAGACAAAATTGGCAGTAGATGTAGTTTTTCACCTCTATTCCCAGCTTCCATGTTCTGAGACAAAATCTCATTTACCCCATACTTCTCTGAAGGGCCCAGTGCTCTTTTAAAACCTCTTTTTGGACAGGCACAGCAATGCAGTGAGTAAAAGGAAGGAGCTGGGATGAGAAAGAAAGCCCAGGTTCGGGTCCCATCTCTTCCTGACTGGACAACCTTGTTCAAGCCACGTAACCTCTTCAGCACCATACCTTGGATGTAAAATAGAGATAGTAAAATCACTTCCTTCCCATGTACACACATTACAGTTACAAAATAAATGAATTAAAGTGCTTTGAAACTTCAGGGGACCGATAAGGTGCTATTTCTATAAATGGCTGTTCATTCACACAAAAATGTAACTGAATACCTACTGTAATTGATGGATACACTGATGAATGTGGTGAGTCCCCTGAATTTGGAGGCACAGTCTAACAGAGAATGTCATGGAAAGCGTAATATTAATAGCATAAGATTAGAACTATAATAGAGTATTAGTGTTATGGGGCCACAGATATGGAAGCAATTAAATATTCTGGAGGCAAGTCATGGAAACTTTGTTATTATTAAAGTGCATATATATAATGGGCAAATGTTAAGCCCTATCACTTAGCAGGGGAGGATAGATTTTAACTATAGTTAGTCTGAAACTCAAGGAATAGAATTCTAATACTTCAATTTTAAGTCTCAACCAGCAACGAGAAGAGGTGGAAAAGGACCACCAGGGCCTAGTCAGCTCCTGCCCAGGGCCTCCAAGTCACACGGACACGATCAGTGCAGTTAAGGCAGACGCCCTGCTTTTAACCATGGATTTGAATGGTTAGAACCATCTTAAGTCATTTTTTTTTTTTTAAAGATTTTATTTATTTATTTGAGAGAGAGAGCACGAACAGGGGTGGGAGGCACAGGGACAAAGAGAGAGGGAGAAGCAGACTCCCTGTGGAGCAGGGAACCCGATGTGGGGCTCAATCCCAGGACCCCGAGATTATGGCCTGTGCCGAAGGCAGCCCCTTAACTGACTGAGCCACCCAGGCGCCCCAATTTTACACCACGTATTGAGCTACATTTTTTGGATCTTGTATCAATTAACTGAAAAATATCCACATCAGACGCTGAACCTATATCTGGTTTAGAGGTTTGGGAAGTCCTGCAGGGATGGTGTTGAGCAGACTCTTCCCCAGCCTACCCTCATATTGCTGGGGATCCCCAAACTTGTCTCACCTGCAAACACCTCCTGCATGAGCTTACCAATGCCTACTGGTGGGTGCTATGTGTGGATCTCTAGCCAGACCACGGAGGCAACTCCAAAACCAGACTTCCTGTCGAGACTGAGAATGGCTTTCCTCCCGAGTTTCTTGTCTCTGTAGAAGATACCACCGCTTACTCCCTTACTCAAGCAAGAAAGCAAGAATTTCTTCTTTTCTTCTCCCTTTATGCCACCTCCCTCTGCTCCATTGACTAACCCTGTCAATCCCGTGTCCTTACCATTTTTCATACCTATATCCTCCTCTCCTTCCTCCTTTGATGGCCAGAGTTCAGCGGCATCACCCTTTATCTCAGTCTGGAAATAGCCCCCTAACTGTCTCCCTGTGTCTAATCTCACTGCCTATAATTCATTCTCCAAATGCTACCAAAGTGATAGTGATCTTTAAAAGCTAAGAAAGATCATGTAACCCTCTTTCTTAAAATCCTTCAAAGGCTCTCCATAGTTTACAGAACAAAGAGCAAAATTCTTAAAATGACATAGAAGACCCTAAATTATCTGTCCTCGCAGTTGTCTTGACCTCACAATTCTTATAACTCTGACTCCTCTATGTGGTTTCATAACTCCCTGCCTTTGCTGGTACTGAATCTTTTTGCCTGAAAAGCCTGCCCCCTGTCTTCAGCCTCCTGTCCAAACAAACACCTCCTCGTTTGCCAAGACTCATTCCAGACACTCCCTTCTCTAGGAATTTTTTATTTATCTTACCAGAACTTTGAGACAGAATTGACCATCCCTTCCTTTGTGCCCTCCCCCTGCACTTTGCCCAGATATCTAAAATATGTCTCCCTTCTCCGGGAAAGAAAGCTCCCATTGACAAGGTCCATATCGGCTTACTTTGTACACCCACAACCTAGCACAGTATCTGACACATATTTGGCACTCAATTGATGTTGTGTGAATGGATGAATAAAATATGCAACCCATTCTACCAAAAAGAATGTCACAAAAGCCTAAAAAAGTGACTTGCATATAGTAGGTATTCAATAAATATTTGTTGGATGAATGAATGAAGGAAGGAACAAATCCTTTCCTATTTTGTCATTGAACTGGAGATCTGGTCACTGTTTTTTATGTCATCCTTCTCTATGTATGTTTTTTCTCTAATATGACAATGTCCACAGTAGGCTGAAGCAGTGTACATTATGCCACTATCAAATGCTGACACAGATTGGAGATGACCTTGCCGGCTAATTGTTTCATTACTGAAAATGCCTTGGGGGTTTCCTTCTTAGTGTCGACCTCCTCAAATATACTCCTAAGGGCTCAAAAAAACTGCTTTGTTTTTCCACTCAGCTGCTGAACAACAACTAAACCAAGGCAGGAAAAATTTGACTAACCTAAGGAGAAAACATCACATAAATTCTATTCCTAGTATGTTTAGATCTTGAGATTTACATAAAAATTCAGGGTTAACATTATGAGTGTTCAGAATAGACATACTGTCTAGAGGTGTGATGAACTGTCAAATATTTACTACTACTGGCATGCTAGGATGCTGAAATTTCTATTACAAAATGATAACCTTTGGCTTCTCAATCTTTAAAAGAATCCTTTTAAAATGCAGATACTCCTGGGTAGAAGCAAGGTTGGTATCTAGCCTATATGCATGATCAATAAGGCCAGGATGGTTGTTTGTGGCTGGCAATGGTTTTGATTATTCAGTGCTAATATATTACCAGCTGTTAAATGTATAGCCTATACTGCAGCCCAGAAGGAACCCCACAGTGAGCTTCATTTTTGTAGATTTAGAAATGAAAGGGCTTTAAAGATCATCTAGTCCCCCCTATATTCTATTTAAGAGATTTATCTTTTCATGCATATGCTTATACATTTATTCATTCAACCAATATTTGCTGAAGGCCTACTATGTGCCAAGTACTCCTCTAGAAACTCAGGACACAGGAATGAACAAAACAGACAAAAATCCAAGACCTCATATGGCTTATATTATATTAGGGAGAGATAGACAATCAACAATACATCAGTAAAATGTATTTTTTCTTGGCTGCTTGGGTTTGCCAAACAGTGATTAGTGAATAAAAATAAAATAGGAGAGGAGGGAGAGAACATTCCAGGCAGAAAGTTGAGGTGGCTTCCAATTCAAATTCAGTGACTGGGGAAGTCATCCTTGAGAAGGTAACATTTGAGAGAAGACTGGTGGAGGGCTGGAGCAAACAATACAAATATCAGAGCAAGAGGGGTTTCCTGGCAGAGGGAAAAGCTAGTCCAAACATCATGATGGAGGAATTTATATGATTTGTTAGAAGAATAAGACGAAAAAGAACAAAGTGTGTTTCGTCTGGAGGGAACAAAGGGAAGAGAAGTAGAAGATGAGGTCAGAGGATTAGTGAGGGGCCCAGTCATCACAGAACCCTGGTGGACATTTTAAAGACAGGTTTAGGCTGAGCGAGATGAGAAGCAACTGGAAGGTTTGAGCTGAAGAGTGACCTGCTCTTTACACTTGTAAAGGACCATGCTGCTGCTGTGTTGAGAAGAGACTGAATTGGGACAAGGACAGGATCAGACAAACCAGGTGGGAGGTCGTTGCACTGATCAGGGTGAGAGGTGACAGCAGTGTGGACCAGTGGTAGTGGTAGTGGTAGTGGATGGTGAGAAGTGGACAGATTCTGGATACCTTTTGATAGTAGAGCCAATAGGATTTGCTAACATATTGATTATGAGGAATTTGAGAAAGAAAGCAGACAAGGATAACTGAGATTTTTTGGCCTGAGCAACTAACTGGAAGGATGGTGTTTCATCAACTGATGTGGAAAGACTGAGGATAGTGTTTAGTGTGATCATAGTTTTGCTATGATCAGGAGCTAGTTGGGGCATTTAAGTGTAAAGTACCTAGTGGACATCCAAAGAGAGGAGTTGACTAGGTCAAATAATCAGATGAGAAAATGTATATACAGGGAAGTTAGGAATTATATCAGGTCATCCAATCACAAAGGCACCATCAGAGTGGGACATAAAGTAGCACCTGGGAGGGATGAAGGAGGAGAACCCTAAAGGGCAAAGAAAGACTGAGACTATGACAAATTTTGCCTTCCTCATTGTTTGGCCAGGAAGTGGGTGGCCAGAACAAATGAAAGCTCAAAAACCAGAAGAGAAATTGCAAAATGTTATTCAGTTGCTAGTTTCTAATGTTCATTTTTCCATCAAGTTCCTGATTGTGTCTACTAAACTAAGGGTTGTGTAATGAGAATGTAGAGAATGGTGCGAGCTAAGACAGCACGAATCTATTTAAACTGTTCTACCCACATGGACTGCAGAAACTCCCTGTTCAGGGTAAGAAGAGCAGCTGGGATTAGATGGGTGCTTGGGAAAGTGAGTGGGAAGAATTTGTCCATTTGGGGCACCTTGTTCAAAGAATACCTGGAAAGGGGCAAGGCTCTGAACTACTCATGTAATGACAATATTCCTTTGCAGAGATCTAAAACAGTGCCCAATTCACAATCTTCTCCAAAGCTGCAAACCTTCAGGAGGTCACTTGTCAGCTCTGGCCCAGAGCAAACCTTATAGGAGAACTACAAACTCTGGCATATTTACCATATTTGCCAGGAGAACATGTAAGAGGGAAAGAAAGAGAGACTGGACCATTATTGGTGGCCTGATGGAGACTTCTAGGTATCCAAGCTATGTATAGCCAGCCTCCACTTGCAACTGGCTACTGGAGGTCTGAAATAATGGTGATCTCAAATGATTTCAACTCTTCAAGCCCTTTCCTATTAAAATCCATCTACCACAAATCTGCTTAAGTACTTTAAAATACAGAATATCCAACTCATACAGCCACCAGCCACTTACTGGGAAGAGGTTAGACGGGGATCTGGACCAGGTATGATGGCCTTCATAGTTCAATGTGAGGAATTAAGAAGGGTGATTTGAGAGCTAGTACATGCAAGAAAAACATAGGCCTAAATCAAGCTATGCCAGTTAGTTACCTATTATCTCTCAGTGCCAAGTCAACCCAGCCCCACTCTGCTTCTTTGCACTATATTTTCAATATTCCCTTGCCAGATGGATTCTTGTTAGTTTCTGTCAGGGAAAGAGACTAGTGTGAAATTGAAAGACAGGAGGAGGGAAGAATGAACTCTTTTTCTATTTACAGTTCCTATAAGTTTTCCTCCAGCAGCAGAAAACAAATACCATACAAACAATGCTTCGGCCCCTTGGGGCTGGCTCTGCCCCTTCAGTGACAGAGTACCAGCGACACCATGCACTTTTCAGAGAGCACTAGTCCCATAGCATCTCTTCCCCAAGAACTGAACAATAGCCAAGTGGTAGCTTCTTGGAGAGCCACACAACAGCACATGGTATTCATCACTCAAAGCACCAGCCACAGACCAGTCTTCTGAGTCACTACATATAACCAGAACCAGTGTCCTTTTGTCCTTCAACACCAAGAGTAGTAGCTGCATTCACACATACTAATATTGGACTTAGCTTGGCATTCCTTTTCTGTTCTTTCAGGCTTCTAATCCTGGTGTGTGATGGTTTTAGAATATGTCACAAATTCTTCAACACTCTTCTCTCTAAAAGGTGGACCCGGATTCATCTCCCCTTGATTGTGGGCTGGACTTAGTGACTTACTTCAAATGAGTAGAATATAACACACGTAATAGTGTGTGGCTAGCTCATAAAAGGCATCACAGCTTCATCCTGCTCTCTGTCTTAGATCACGCTCTCTGTCTTAGATCACGCTCTCTGTCTTAGATCACTCTCTCTGTCTTAGATCGCTCTCTCTGTCTTAGATCATGCTCTCTGAGAGAAGCTAACTGCTATGTCACGAGGACACTCAAACAGCCTTGTGGGGAGGCCCACGTGGTGAGAAACTGAAATTTTTGCCAACTACCAGAGAGAAGCTGAGGCCTCCTGCCAATAGCTACGTAAGTGCGCCATCTTGGAAGCAGATCCTCCTTCTTCAGCCAAGCCTTCAGATAACTGCAATCCCATGCGACAGTTTCACTGCAATCTCATAGGAGATCCTAAGCTTCTCCTGGACTCCTGAACCTCAGAAACTGTGTGAGATACTAAATGTATGTTGTTTCGAACTACTAAATTTTGAGGTAATTGGTTATTAGTTACAACAGATAATTAAAAATCCAAGTAACCAATTCTTTATATTAAAGTTCTCCATTTGAAATATGTATCATGGTTTATTGCTGGATCTTGATTGATAGAAGACTTGGCAACATGGCTGGACCCAGGAAACTGACCCTCAAAGATAGGATTCTGTAATTGGGTTACTTACTTCTTTAACTTTGAACAGTAATAATCTCCTGGCCAATGACAAATGGGATACTGGTAATCTGTAACAGGCAACAGGAGCAAAATGACTTAAATTATTACCTGTGGCTGCTTGGGATGAATTTCCTATGGAAGGCAAGGCTTTGAGTAACAAAGTGGCTGAAGTACTTGACAGTTACAGTAATAAGTATTAGAACTGGGAATGAGCTTTCTCTGACATCAAGAGAGTATCTTTGGTAATTATAAAAAAACTCTTATTTCTTGGAGTCATAAGGCAGGTACGACTAATCAAAATATTTTTGTGAGTTGCATAATTACAATGCAAGATGAGTTTACAGACAGACAGAGCTTCTTATGTAAAAGTTTAGGAATTGTTTGGAAGGAATGGATGCCTGAGCTTGGTAGGAAGAAGTTTTGTTCAACTTAGACAAAGTTGAGTATTTTTAATCTAATATCTCTGAGCCTCACTTGCCAGCAGAAGCAGCTCCTTACATTTTGAGGACTCTTACTTGAAGACCCTATAACCTCCTCTAAGGCTGATGCCTTCAAAAAGGATGTCTATTCTCCTCAGGATCTCTCATTGCTTCAAGACCTGCAACCAGAGTTGTATCTCAACACACTCCAGGGAGGTAAGTGCCAAGTCACATTTAGGAGAAAAGAGTTCATATTCCAAAAGAATAGCAAGATTTTGCAAATATACATTGGCAGAAACTTGGAGACTAGATATGGGCATCCATTCTATGGATATTAGACCAAGAAGGGTAAAATGCAATGCTGAATGAAGCCAAATATATTATTATGATTTAACTTAACAGAGAATTAGGTAACTGTGAGGAGTTCCAACAGTTTGCTTGGATGATTACTGAAACAAGGACACCAACATGACCTAATTCAATCAGGATGAGATGCCAGAATTTCCTTAGCATAAAATATAAGAAAGGACCAAAAGGCTTAGAAAAACAGGAATGTTGGAGTAAACCTGAATATCCACATAAATATGTCCCTCGAGAGTCCAGAGTACTCTCTCTTCACTAAAGCATTGAGAAATATATCAATGATGAGGTCACTATATGCTCAGAAGAGGTTTATGGTGGATGGCTGTCATTCATAAGCTAAGAATGATGATGAGAAATGCCACCACTGAAATGGGTTTCCTTATTTTAAAGTAGATAGTGAAATTCTGGAATGATAGGGGCCAACTTAACCTCTAAAGACAAGGTATGCATAATTACCACAATCAATGATGTCTGACCTACAGGTATCTGCAGTAAGGCTAATTGATCACAGTGTTTCAATAAAACAAATAGGCAGCCTACTAAATAATTATACATGTAACATAATTATAATTAAAAAATTCTAGGTCAAGGGAGCAGAAATCTGACTTGGATCACCACAACAGTGAAACACATCTTCTCACCCAGTGCAGCCTTAAGCAAGCTCATAGGCTCAGAGTGCAGCGGGCTCATTCAGCATCATCATCTTTATCTTCTGAAAGATTTCCTAAGGCTTCTACAAGACGCTTGCATATAGGGTGATCACACTGTGGGAAAAGATAACAGCCAGGCCTATCCTGAGATTACTAGATTCTAGCTCTGTTGATGTTGTAATGCCACCATGGCCCACCAGTCAATGTGGGACTTATGGAGGTCAACTGATAAAGTGGATTTTTGGGCCTCTGGCTATATCCCCAGACCTTGCATATATAATTTGAATAGTCATGCTTGAAAACTTACAGAATCACCTACGACCTCTCTTACCTCTGGAGATGAGGCTGTAATGGTATAACGATGAGGTAGTAGCCTCTGAAACTTTCTCTCTCAACCAGAGTAGTAAGTCACAACTGACCCCTGATGGAATTACAGAGATCATTGGCTTCATCAGAAATTTGAAAGGTGAAAGGATGATAACTCCTATCACATTCCAATGTAATTCTCCTTTTTGACCTATGAAAAAGGCAGATGGATCATTGGTTGTTATAAAGTTATGCAGGTCATTATTCCAATTGCAGCAGCTACTCCAGATATAGGATTTTTTAAAGGGGCAAATTCATACAACCTCTGGATCCTGGTATGCAGCTATGGATGCCGCAAATGCCTTTTTGTCTGTAACAAATTGCAAGTCCCATCAGAAGCAGTTTGTTCTCACTTAGCAGGGACAGCAACACACCTTCACCCTCTTGCTTCAGAGCTAAATCGACTGTTCCACTGCCTGACATAATCTAGCACCCAAAAATCTTGATCATCTTGGAATTTCACGGAATATCACGTCAACTACCTTGGTGATATCATGCTTATTGGGCCTTATGAACAAGAACTAGCAGGAACTTTAAATGCCTTATAACATACATTCCAGAAAATGGGAAATAAACCCCAAAGTTCTCAGGGACCTGCAACTTGATGGAGTCTTTTAGATATCCAACCTGCTTGCTGGTACCATTGACCATAGATAATCCATCAAGCAGAAGGTCTGAAACAGATCATCCTAAGTGATTTTAACTATTAAAACCTTCATCCCATTAAAATTCATGTATCACAAATCTGCATATCTTGAGTATCTTCTACACACAAAGTGAGCAACTAGTTCCTTCCAAATATCAAACAGTTGCTGAGATACGGTAGTTCAAGAACCTGGACTGTGCATGATATGACCTATATTGAAATCTGTGGGATGAAGGAGGGTGATTAGAATGGTATGTCTGGTACAAGGGGATTGCACCATCCATGCAAGCCAACAGTCTAGACAGTGAGGTCCTGACACAACTACCATTTCCTCATACTCTCTTGCTGCTAATTAATCCCAACACTCTCTCCTCCTGAACTTGCACTCAGTCTCAGAATCTTTTCCAAACACAGTGTAGCAAATAATCTTTACCAATCCACTGCAAGAAATAAAGCTTTCTGTCAAAATAGAAGGAAGCCAGGCATAAGGCCATGAGATGGAAATCACAAAACCTGAATGAGAGGAAGAGGGAGAAAAGTGAAGGGTAGGAAGTGAAATCTAAATATACCTGAGTGAAAAAGGAAAAGATCCACAGTATCCAGTGTAGTCAGGGAAAGAACTGTCACAGATATCTGTTAGCTCTGACGGTGAATACAGAAAATTCCTTCTGAAAAAGCTCGTCTGCTTACCACTAAAGTACTTCTGGGATAGAGGAACCGTGTTCGGAAGAGGAGCCACATTCTGAAGTTATGTGGGAGTTATGCATGTTTGCCCAATGCTGCATGTGCAAAGTGGCTGTCTATAAGCATCCACTCCAAGACACAGAACAAACGGGAGTTCACAGGCATCTAAGGACAAACACTGGACATTTTTCTACTGTTCTGAAAAAAAAAAAAACCCAGAGTATTATTTAATATCTACTTCACAGAGGCATAGTAAGCTTCTAGAGTAAGAAAACACAGCTTGCAAGCAAGTTGAGCAAGACCCTCAGAGCAAAGTGACAGATAAATGGAACAGTATTATTAGAACAGATTATTAGGTTCTTTTGCTAAAGAGCCCTGTGACTGAGAAAGTTGTAGTCCGTGGCTTTTTGCTAATCATATCCCCCAAAGGAACAAGCAGCAAACTTTTTACATTAGAGGATCTCAATAAATGTCTGTTGAGTTAAATTGGAGTTGGCAAAATGTCAATTAAATTTTTTTCAGTTTTTCTTTTTAAATTTTTACATATTTCAATTAATTTAACGAAGACATGAGAGCTTTTCATTTCCCCAAATCCTTTCTTTGATCAAAGCCAAGGAATAGACTGACAAATTAATTCTATTCTAATTCATGTCAGAAGCAACACTTACTTCTCTTAGAAATGAAAAGTAAGTAAGCAACACCAAATGCTGGCAAGGGTGTGGAGCAATAGGAACTCTCATACATTGCTGGTGGAATTGTGAAATGGTACAGCCACTCTGGAAGACAGTTTGGCGGTTTCTTAGAAAACGAAACATATTCTTACCATATGATGCAGCAATCACACTCTGATATTTACCCAAAAGAGCTGAAAATTTATGTTCACACAAAAACCTGCACAAGGATGTTTATAGCAGCTTTACTCATAATTGCCAGAACTTGGAAGCAACCAAGATGTCCTTCAGTTAGGTGAATGGGTAAATAAACTGTGGTATATCCAGACAATGGAGTATTATTCAGCACTAAAAATAAATGAGCTATCAAGACATAAAAGGACACAGAGGAACCTTAAGTGCATATTAGTAAGTGAAAGAAGCCAGTCTAAAAAGACTACATACTGTTTGATTCCAACTATATGACATTCTGGAAAAGGTAAAACTATGGAGACAGTAAATAAATCAATGCTTGTAGCAGGGAGGAGGGGAGATGAATAGATGGAGCATGGAAGATTTTTAGGGCAGTGAAAATACTCTGTATGATATTGCAATGATGGATATATGTTATTTCACATTTGTCTAAACTCATAGATGTACAACACTAAGAGTGAACCCTAAGGTAAATACGGAATTTGAGTGTTTATGACACGTCACTGTAGGTTCATCCTTGGTTAAAAAAGAAAATTCCATTTTGGCCATGATGTTGGTAACAAGGGAGGCTATGCAGGTGTGGGGTAAATAGGAAATCCCTTGACTTCCCTCTCAATGCTATTTTAAACCTAAAACTAATGTCAAAAATTAAGTATTTAAAAAATAAATACATAAAAAGTTAGCACTGACCTGCACTTGTCTTCTCTTTTTTTGTTTTTAAGATTTTATTTATTTGACTGAGAGAGAGCACAAACAATAGTGGCAGGCAGAGGGAGAAACAGGCTTCCTGCTGAGCAGGGAGCCCGATGTGGGGCTCGATCCCAGGACCCTGGGATCATGACCTGAGCCGAAGGCAGATGCTTAACCAACTGAGCCACCCAGGCACCCCGGATCATGCATTGTTTTCAATTGTCCTAGACGTGGAACCACTAATGAATGGTAGGAAAATATTACTTGTTAGACTGCCCATATTCCTACAGTCATACAGGCAGAGGAGAAAGATCAGTGGCTTCACTGACACATTCTATCCCAGTCACACTGGCCTCCTTCTGCTTGTCCACACACCAAGCATGTTTCCACCTAAGATTTTTACATTTGTTGTTTCCTCACCACGAACACTCTTTCCCCAGATAATGTGATAACTCCTTCAAGTATTTCAAGTCAGTTTCTCAGTGAAGCCTTCCCCGGGCAGCCTAACTAAAAGTTCAACCCACTTTCCTGCTTTATTTGTCCTACAAACTCAGTACGTATTGCTATGTAATATATTCTAGGTTTTACATTTTTGTTCCATTGTATATCTCCCCTGCTGGACTGTATAAACTCTGTGAGAACAGGAATATTTTTTCCATTACTATATCTTCACCCCTTAGAATGATGTCTGGCATATAACAGATCAGGAAATATCTGTTGAATGAATAAATGGATATGCAATCATGTTAAAAACATGAAATAAAGGGGCTCCTAGGTGGCTCAGTCAGTTAAGTGTCCGACTCTTGATCTCAGCTCAGGTCTTGATCTCAGAGTCGTGAGTTTAAGCCCCGCATTGGGCTCTGCGTTGGGTGTGGAGCCTACTTAAAAAAATAAATAAACAAGTTTTTTTAAAAAAAACATGAAATGAAAAACGTCAGGGAGATACAGTATATAGCCTTCAAATCTCTCTTCCTTATCCCAGGTAACCTTTTACCTAGATCTTGAATACAATCCATATTATAATTTTATTTCAAAAATACCAAGGTGTTTTGAGAGAAGACAGACAGCCCTGATAAATTATGAATGCCCTAGGAAATTTCAAAAATTATATTCTCTGCATTGTTCATAATACATTATACTTTGACATTTATAAAAATTAAAAACAAATAGAAATTAATCCCATCTTTAAAATATGAATCCTGTAAATGTTATTGGACTATATTTACATCACACATTTAAAAAGTTCATATAATGTTTAGCTTTAAAATCCATTACTATTTCATAATTTAGAATTTTTATATCAATGGATGTTTATTTTTGATAGTCATTAATATTTCTGCAACCAATATATTTGCTAATCCAATAATACTCATTTTCATTCTTTGCCTATACTATAAAAAAATTTTAATACTCAATTTTTAACCTTCTTCCAAGGGCCACTTTTTAAAAGTAGACATTATACTCTAGGAAATAAGAGCAAGCTATTGAGAGGGTAGGATTAGAGAAGCCAGAGGATATTTAAGCATTGTAAATGATAAAAATTGTGTAATTATATAAACATTGCTGCTAGACCAAAAGTTTTACCTGCACACCTACTGGCTACATGCCTGTTAAAAGGCCTTAATGGATAGAATCCCAAGAAGAGATTGACATAGAATTCCACAAGGAAGTTCACTCATATGCCCCACTCTGAGTGGAATTTTGGAAAAAAAGACAGTAAGAGGATTATTTTGAGATTTTAGAATTAAGGGATTTAGGAGAGAATAGGCTGGGGACACAGAAAGCAATAACCTAAACCGACATACCCCAAGCAATTCAAGGTACAAACTTTCTCTCCTGATGATGTGTTGATTTAGAGTCCAAAATGAAATTTCCACTTTAGCAGTTTTCAGGGTTACATTAAATCAACTTTTGTGGCCCACAACGAAGCAGAGATAATTCAGATCAAGTTAGAAGACTATACTCATTGTTTGCAAATTACTCCACATTGAAGCAAATGCAATAACATTCTTTCCCTTTTGACCCCACATAGTTACTCTTCATTGTTTTAAAATAGAACAGAGAATCCAGTAGATGATAAAGCAAATGTCTTTTATAAGATTTTGAGGGCCTAATGATTACATTTTAATTAAGTTATTGAGTTCCTTTCTCCTTTAAATTTGAAGGTCCTGTTTTACATATGGCTACTTAACATATAATATATTTCACTTATTAAATTGTTTTTGTCTGTCAACCCTCAAAACATATAAGCTCAAACAGGTCAGGGATTTTTGTTTTTATTGGTTTTTATTCACTTATGTATCCTCAAAATGTAAAGCACTACCTGGAACATAGAAGCCACTGAATACATATTTATGGAATGGATGGATGGAGGATGCTGTTAAAGTAGACTCCTATGTGTATAGATATACCTAGAGAGAGTAATCCATAATCTTCATATATCTACATAGATACCGAGCATCCTAAGTTTTCTTAAATGCCTAATTTAGACCAACGCTTTTTAGCAGATATAAAAAGGGATCCTGGCTTTGAGGAGCTTATAATCCTGTTAGGAAGGCAAAACTAAACTATGAGCTAATTAGAGAATAAAGAAATATAAAGTAAACCATGAAACTGTTACTTAGACCATCGATGCAGTCAACATGCACAGGAAGAAGAAAAGCGATGTTATTACCTTCATGGAAAACTTTGTGCAGAAGACTTGAATCAGGCCTTGAAGGATAAGTATAATATCAATATGGAGAAAGAAAAGCAAAGAACATATACAAGCCTTGAAATCATGAGTCCTAGCAAAATCCAATAAGAATATAAGCTTGAAGGGAATCCAGGGATTCACACTAGAGAAATTAAGGGACATCAGATTATGATGCATTCTTACTGTCAGGTTGATGATTCATGCATCTCTGATTCATCAGAAATATCAATGCAGTGTTTACTATGTGCTAGGGATAGTGCTAAGTGCTAGAATCATAAAGTGAACATGATAAAGTCCCTGCCCTCATGAAGCTTACATTCTGGTGGGAGAGATAGATAAGACATGAGTGAACGAATAAAACCATCTCAAGAGTTACAAGTATCTTGAGAGATGTACAACATGTCAATGACTAGGAAAGTTTAATATTGGATAAGGCACTCAGAGAAGGCCATTTGAGTTGAGTTTTTCATGAGCATGGGAAAGGAATAATTGATAGTCAAGAGACTCCAACTAATCCCTAGATATGAACATGGAAAGGGTACAGAAAATTGATCCCTGAGAAAAAGGGACCAAGGGAGTCACATTACAGGGTAGGCACAGAGGGAATTACAGGTATGTAGGGAGCTGACCTACTCTGCAGAGGTCTAAAGAGGCCTGACGCACAGCCCTGGTGAATGTGAGGAAGGTTGAGTGTAAGACGTGGATATTAAATGGGGATTAAAAGAAACTTGGGAGGCATTACAATAAACTCCAACAACTCCATACAAAAATAATTCCCAGAAATGATTACTCCTAGGTATTTGCCCAAAAGAAATGAAAACATATGTTCACACAAAGACTCATAAGTGAATGTTTATAACAACCTCATTCATAATAGCCCACAACTGGAAACAACCTTAATTGTCTATCAACAAATTGTGGCCCATCCATTTAAATAATACTGCTCATCAGTAAATAAAAATATTAACTGATATTTGCCATAAAATGGATGAATCTCAAAAACATTATGTTAAGTGCAAAAACCAGACATGAAAGACTATGTACTATATGATTCCCTTTATATAAAATTCAAGAAAAAAATCAAAACTATTGTGAGAAAACGCCGAACAGTGATTTCCACAGGCATAGAGTGGATGGGATAGGGTTGACTATGAGGAGGAGCTAGAGAACTTGTAGGGTGATAAAAATGTGACTAATATCATGACTGTAGTGATGGTACACAGCTGTATACATTTGTTAGCTTATATTGTACATTTAAAATTGGTGAATTTCATGTATGGGTACAGGTGGTAGCTGTACTTTGTGAACATAGCAACATGTATAAACTTGTCAAATCACTATGCTGTACACTTGAAAATAATGCAACATTGGTGTCAACTAGACTCAAATTAAAAAATGGTGAATTTCATTTTATGTAAATTATACTTCAAAAATCACATAAAAATATAATTCATATGCCTTCTGCACGGCATTGTGAACCCCTTGATTGCCAGGACTATGTATCACTGATGCTTGTCACAGTCGCCAAAACATAATAAAAATTTAATAAATGAAGAAATAAGTGAGCGAATGGAAATGTAATTGGTACAGAACTCAGTGTCCTATAAGAAATCATAAAAAAATGCTTTACAGACCCTATGCTTGCCTTAAGTCCTGAAAATACTTCTATATTAAAACTATTGAGGTTTTGGAGGACATTTGAAACTTCTTTCTACAGGTCTTGCTTTCTTGTCAGTCAGTCCTTTATAAGACATCAGGGTTCTTCCTTAGCTTTGGCTTCTGTCCAGTGAAGGTTCCTAGCAAGTTTTTATACAATCTGAAATATATCGATATCCTTATTACTGCTCTAAAGTCCTGACATTTCATTTCATTTATTGGTCAGCTTGCCAAATGACACTCTCCAAGAACTTGTATTATCATGTTCCTTTGGCAATTTTAGAGTTGTTTGGATGACCTGGGAATAAAGTTTGATTCCAAGGTGAATCACTTCATATATAATTTAATTTTTAATAATCACAAATAGTCTTTTAGCTACTTTCTCCTCAAAAAATTAATTTTACTTGTCAACAAAGTCTGAGCCAGCAACATAGATTTAGAAATCAGACTTTACTTTGTTACTTTTAAAAAACTTTTAAGGCTTATTTTTTCACAAGAACATTGGATGAGTTGCACAAATACAAGTCAAAGTTCCAAGTGAGCAGATTGCTTAGGTTTACCACACTTTGCCTTCCGAGAGTGAGACACATCACATGAGACACTGGGGTTCCCTCAACCATTTACACCAAAGCAATCATTAATGAAGAATGAAGCTGTTGCTAGAAGACCAAGCATTAGCAGTCATCACATCTACCAGGTTTACTCTCTCCCCATGCGCTGTGGCTGAGCAGGGCCCATCTTAGTCCTGTGGAAAAACAAGAGTATGTGCTTCCAGTGGTCACACCTTGGTGGATGAACCAACATGCAGATGTCAGTTAAATGGTAAGTTATATTGACAGAAACATTCGTGACTAGAAAATGTTGCTTAAATCCAGAGAGTAGAGAGTTGGTCACAGATGTGGCATAAACTCCTATACGGTTGTCAGAAACAATTGCTTTGTGGACTCCCAGAGACAGACGGAAGTCGGCCATTTGGGCTGATGCTCTCTTAAAGGAATCCAAGCACTGACCTGTTTCCCAGTCCAGGGTACACATGGAGAACCATGAGAACTGACCTCCATAGTAAGTCCAGACTCAGTAGCAAGTCCATAAAGTTTATAGGTTTGTAACAAAGCTTGGGTAGAAACTGGAATCATTAAATTCTGTAATAAACACTCAATAAAAACCGTAATTGAAATAAACGTGCAATCCACTGTAAAATGCTCTCCCCCCTGTAGCTGCTCAGGTGGTTACAATTTGTGCATTTCACTTCCGGGTCAAGGCGCTGCACGGTCTTACTATGACCTTCCTCTTGGGCCTTCACATACTTGCATGCTATCCAAAGAAATGAGCTGGGCATATAATAAAAATCTGAATGCCAGAAACCAAAAGAGAAAACAGTAAATATTTCATTCTTCAGAACATATTTTTAGAAAAATTGGAGGTTTTTACTTATTGACTAATGTGGAAATACAGCAAGACTAGACTGCCAATTACAATGCAAGCCCAACATTTGAAAAGAGTTACGCTGAACACCTTCTTAAATTCCTAATCCAAGAATGTGTAAATATGTGCTCAGGTTCCTGGGTTTTTTCCAGATTATACTGCCAATAGAGAATTCGAGGTTTCCTGTGTATTTCCTCAAACTGCCTTTTCAACTTTGACTACATTCTGGAGCAGTTTGTATCAGCTTGAGTGCTTGCCAAAACCACCTCATGAATCAATGTTTTCATCATATAAGTAAGATGGCTCACAGTACAGATTGAAACTACCAACTTCAACGTTCCAGGCACACACTCATTTACATCTTCTATTTTCTGGCTAATTGCTAATGCTTTCTCAGATCTTTTTATTTTGTATTTGATTCCAAAATGAGTTTTTATTATTTGACGAGAATTACTCTATACGTAGTGGTGTTAGTTAGGTAAATAGGTGAGAGAAGGCTTGCACTTTCAAGAAAAAAAAATGGCGCGTCATGTTCTACCTTGTGACAAGCATTTTAGGAATAAAAGGCTGCTGGCATCTGAATAGCTGATCATATTTACTTACAAGTTCAGTGTCCCCTTAATCATTTTTTCGTGTAAAACTACAGAGAGGGACATTGGCCGTTTTCCCACAGAGATCACATTAATTTACTATAGAGTCAAAAATTTCCCCTTAAAATGTGTTTTTCAGTTTATGGTAGTCATTTCTTCTGTCAAATACTTAGCTCCAATGTGTAAGTATGCTGAAAAAGAAATCACAAAATTGTATTTAAGTGTTTTACATTACATTCTTTATAACCTCTCATAGAATATTTAATTTTTTTTTAAGATTTTATTTATTGATTTGACAGAGAGAGAGGGAAAGAGAGAGCACAAGCAGGAGGAGCGGCAGGCAGAGGGAGAGGGAGAAGCAGGCTCCCCGCTGAGCAGGGAGCCCGATGCGGGACTCGATCCAGGACCCTGGGATCATGACCTGAGCCAAAGGTAGACGCTTAACCAACTGAGCCACCCAGGCACCCCAGAATATTTAATTTTTGAAGAAATGTAAAGCAATGTTAATTTTTAAAATAGCTGAGATTTTCATAAATAAAATAATTATTGGGTCACATTAAATCCACTGGCTCCTGATTCTATTGAACTTACTCAGCTATCCCTCAGCTCAGGAAAATATAATGTCACTCCTTTAGAACAATTTGTGATAAAGAAAACTAAGAGATTAGGGGGCGCCTGGGTGGCTCAGTCGGTTAAGCAGCTGCCTTTGGCTCAGATCGGGCTCCCTGCCCCTCAGGAAGTCTGCTTCTCCCTCTCCCTCTGAAAGAAAGAAAACTAAGAGATTAAACCAATTTAGATCGATGAGCTTCTTCAGAATGTTGGTAATACTGTTGTAGCTCTGAAGCAAGACGCCAGCAAATTTGACAAATAGATGGTCTTACTAATGTGTGTTTCTATGACATGGGGGTGGAGCAAGGAAGGGAGGCTATTCAGAAATTAGTCTCCATTTGTCTTTATTATCTAAACAATTCGTTTTCCATGGTACAATTTATAGGTTAAACCTCTGCTCTCATAAAAAGTCCTACTAACATCTATTGCTGAGCGACTCTACTGTTCGTTTCAACGGAGTAATTGGCGAAGCTTCTATCAAATGTCTGAGATCTTGGATTTACACTGCAGATAGGCACCTGGATACAAAGCAGTGTGATACGCTCAAATGTTAAGTATTAGGAGTTAGTAATACTGGCTCAGCAAAAGCATATATATATATATATATATGGAAAAAAGGTTCCTGAACTTTCAGCCACTTAGGACCCCTCAAAAAGGAACTAGCTCATTTCATAATGATGGCATTCATAAACAACAGTTCTTGCACGGGACTGGAGGGGTTGGTGTCATTAACCAGATCCACTCTCTCTTCCTCCACAGAGGAGGAACAGTGCTCAGCTCTATCTGAGCATTTGATCGCTGATAAGCATGAAATCGTAAGAACGTGTTTCGTGGCGGGTAGTGAGCAGCAGAGTCTGGGAGAACCACAAAGCAGAAACAGTATAGTGAGTAAGACTATTGGTATGAGAGTCAGTTAAACTGAAGTTTGAAGCATCAACACTTTTTACCTGTTTAACTTGGGGAAGTCATATTAAACTTTACAAAAAGCTTCCAAGCCTCCATTTCCTCATGAGTCCTTCTTTGAGAAGTTGTTGTAAAACTAGAAATGATTTATGGAACAATTTACCACAAAACAAATTCTACAGATAGCTCTCAATAAGTGATAACAAGTACGGCCGTGCTATTTAGTATTTTGGAACCTCAGGCAGGTTTTCCAAATATTCCTCAGGCCCAGGCAAAAAAAAAAAAAGGGAGGGGGATTCATTTCTAGAAATTAAGGTACAAAATCATGATGTTGTGATAAGATCTAAGCAGGTATGATTAGGAGGAGCCTGGGTCTATAAACCAAATGAGCATGCTGGGGAGAATCCAGTTCTTGAGGTTGGATTCAGCTACAGGTGATGGGAGGCAGGAGGAACCCAGTCCGTGGAAGTCAGAGACACTGAACAGGCTGGTGGCAGCATCACAGAGATCTGGAAAGAGATGCCAGGGGCTAAGATAGCGGACTCAATATTTTCCTGTACTCTTATGTTCCATGAAATGAAAGAAAAGATATGTTAAAAGAAGAAACCCAAAAACCAGAGATTTCTAATAAATTCTGAACTGAACTATAAGAAGCCAATTCATTTGTGCAATCAACAAATATTTATTGAACATCTACTAAGTGCCAGACTCTATTCTAGGATTTGAGTACAACAGATAAGAATCCTGTTCTCATGAAGGTTATATTTTAGTGAAGGTGGCAGGAATTAAATAAAGAAGTAAATAAATGAATAAACTAGATAAGATCACAAGATAATTGCCATGAAGACAATAAAACAGGTGAGATTAAGCTATGGATCCTGTACAGCACAGCCCAGATCCCCCCTGCATCTGAGTCCATTCAGGCTGCTGGAAAAAAATTCTATAGACTAGGTAGCTTATAAACGAGAGAGATTTATTCTCGTAGTTCTGGGGCTGGAAGTCCAAGATCAATGTGCCAGCATGGTCAGATCAGGCCCTTCCTCCAGCATGCAGACTTCTTGTATCCTCACATGGCAGAAGGGGCAAGGGAGCTCCCTTGGACCTCTTCTGTAAGAACATTCATCTTATTTAATGCCTTCATGACCCAGTCACCTCCCAAAGGCCCCACCTCCTAAGACCATCACAATGGGGATTAGAATTTCAACCTACAAACTTTGAGGGACACATTCAGACCACAGCACCCTGTTAGGACTGAAACCTTATTTATATTGTAAAACTTGTACACTCCACTCTCAAATATACATGATCAGGACAGGACAGCTTGGATCCAGTGACTAGCCAAGGACAGGGTATAAAAACACAGACTTTCCCCCACCTCAGTACAAATCTAAAGGGCCATCCCAGCTTATGAACCCTGCATGCTGTTGGCCAAGGCCTTATGACTATAACATAGCCAACTTCTCCCTTCACTCAATGCTCCACAGATGTTCATCTTTATGGCACTTGGAAGTGAACTTCCTGCATGGGAATTTCTGTCCCAGAGTCTAGTTCTCTTTTCTTTTCTTTTCTTTTCTCTTCTTTTCTTTTATTCTTTTTTCAGAGTCTACTTTCTAGCAATCTAGAAAGTAGGAAGAATTCTAAGATGCCCCCCCAAGATTTCTGCCACCTAGGGTACATACCTTGTGTAATCCCCTCCTGAGTGCTGAAAGAACTTGTAAATGTGATGGGACATCGCTGTCATGATTAGGTCACACTGTATGGTAAAGATAAAGGATTTTTTCATATATAATTAAGATCACTAGTCAATTCCCTCTGAATTAAAAAGAAGGAAGATTGGGTGGGCCTGACTTAATCAGGTGAGTCCTTGAAAGTGATGTTCTCATGCTCGCTTTGGGTTGTTTTTTTGTTTGTTTGCTTGTTTTTATGTTTTATGTTTTATGTTCAGTTAGCCAGCATATAGTACATCATTAGTTTTGTTTAATCAGCAATTCGTTAGTTGCATATAATACCCTGTCCTCATCCCAACATGTGCCCTCCTTAATACCCATCACCCAGTTACCCCATCCCCCACCCCCATCCCTTCTGTAACCCTCAGTTTGCTTCCCAGAGTCCAGAGTCTCTCATGGTTTGTCTCTCTCTCTGATTTCTTCCCATTTAGTTGTCCTTCCCTTTCCCTGTGGTCCTCCACGCTATTCCTTATGTTCCACATATGAGTGAAACCTTATGATAATTGTCTTTCTCTGCTTGACTTATTTCGCTTAGCATAATCTCCTCCAGTTCCATCCATGTCGATGCAAATGGTGGGTATTCATCCTTTCTGATAGCTGAGTAATATTCCATTGTATATATGAACCACATCTTCTTTATGCATTCGTCTGTTGAAGGACCTCTCGGCTCCTTCCACAATTTGGCTATTGTGGACATTGCTGCTATGAACATTGGGGTGCCTCATGCTCGCTTTGAAGAAGATAGCTGCCATGCTGTTGCAGATTCATGTGGCTAAGACCTGAAGGCAGCCCCTAAGCCAAGAACAACTCTCAGCCAACAGCCAGGAAGAAAGCAGGGACCCCTGTCCTATAGCCACTAGGAACTGAATTCAGCTAACAACCTAAATGAGCTCAGAAATAGATTCTTCCTTAATCAAGCTTCCAGAGTGAACACAACCTAAATGATACCTTAATTTACTCTTGATTTTAGCCCAGAGTCCAGACTTTGGATCCACAAAAAACTGAGCTAATAAGTGAACGTTATTTTAAGATATTAACATTTTGGTAATCTATTAGGCAGCCACAGAAAACTAATACAGGAACACAGCCTGTGGTCAATCATATTGCTGAAAAACAGAATAATGGCAGGCAAGACCCAGAACAGGCACTGAAGATGACTGCAAAGAGATAGGAAACTGTTACCCTGGAAAAGTCTCAGAGAGGCTCCAAATTTGAAATCAATAGATATATAGACGAGGAGAAAGCTGTGGGCCTGAAATCAGGAGCAGCGACAGAGAGATGCCGATGAGAAAGCTGGGCCAGGGGTTCCCTCCCCTTCCTCTGTGTATGTAAGGCAGCTAGTAGCAGCATTGTGACCAGCTAAACCCTCAGAAGTAGTTTTTTTTTTAACAGCGTGGATTTTGTTTAGGAAGGGCCCAAGATGATGCACTAGAAATAGGGAAAGATCCATAGCAGCAAAGCCTGTGGTAACTCCAGACCCCATCAGAGACTGGGAACAGGGGAAAAAGAAGACCATTCCACTCAGGGACAGGGTAACTATAAGTTATTATCCAAATCAGTACAGAAGGGGGGCACTATGAGTAATTAGGATACAACAATAGGCATACATTGAGAAGTATGGTCACATTACTCAGGAGTGAAATGCATAAATGCACCTCCCCCCCGCCCCCAGAATAAAGTCTTCTTTTGCTATTGTGGGAGTTTCTAGTATTTCAACATGTTCTCCATCCTCTACTATCTTCTAACTCACTCCACCTCCCGTACAGAGTCTACATCTGTCCCTCCACTCACCGGAGAGGACTTTGAGCGAACAGACTAAAACCGAACACAGGAAGTATATGTCAAATATCTTTATTAAAATCAAAACAGCCCTTTATATATATATGGAACCAAAAAATGCTAGTTTTTGTTGAAAACCAAGAGCATGAAAGAAAAAAAAAATTCCAGATGAATAAACATAACGACTGGTCCTTTGTGAAACCAAAATGATATAATAACAGAAGAAAATTTTAGGGTCATTTTAATCTCAGAGACATTCAAGAGGACCTGGCATTAATAAAACAAGAATAGGCTACTATGAAAAAGGAGAAATCCAAAAACAAGAAAGAGGGTTCAGACATTAGAGAGGTTTGCTGAAATTAAAAATTAAAAAAGAAGGGCTTAATAGAATCATTATGAGTGACAGCAGATAAAGACAAGGAAATCTCCCAGAACATGAAGCAAAAAGACGAGATGAAAAAATATGATAATAAATAAGTTAAGAAATATGGACAACAAACCCAGAAAACCCAATAGATATTTAAGAGCAGTTACAAAAAGAGCAAACGAAAGCAATAGATGAATAGGGGGGAAAAGGGCACTGAAATAAGGTAATATCCCTGAGTTTAAACACACACACACACACATATACACATACACACACTTAAGTTTTCATATTAAAACTGTCATCTGAGTACCAAGCAAGAGTAAAGATCCATAATTAGAAATACTCTGATAAATATTCATAAATACAAATACAAATAGAAAATCTAAAATTTGGGAATTGGCGTGGGAGCAGTTTTGGGCCCATATGAACTCTGAATGCTCAAAACAATGTCACAATTCCTTTGAGATTCCTAGGGAAAATTATTTTGAACCTATATTTCTATAACTAGCTATTTATCAATCAAGTGTAATGGCAAAACCAAGACATTTTCTGACATGCAAGAAATTAAAAAGCTTACCACCCACATACACTCTTAAAAAAAAAAAATACTTGCATATGTATTTCTGTAAAAATATGCCACACTAAAAGCATATGCCTCTTCCGTCAATGACAAAAAAAAAAAGGAGAATAGTTAGAAAGGGAAACAAAATGCTTTATCTGAAAGTCATTCAAGTTATGAATAAAATTATAATGTAGCATGATTTTGAGTTATTGCCTGAGCTCAAGAAAAGAGACGCCACTTTTCCTTTCTGCTTGGGGCATCTGCCATTAAATGCACATGCTTCATGACAAGGGATTACATTTTCTTCGTTTGGGATACAATCAAACTACATAGTTCTTCAGTGAATAATATGTACATCATAATAAAATTGTGAATGCTACTTAAGGGTATTCAGCTTTTGAATCGACTTATATACGGCACATAGAAGATTTAATTATAGTTAGAGACCAGAAGGTAAATGTTTTGAAATCTTAATAATATAAAAGTAATCCAGAAGTCCAGATATCAGAACTGGGAAAGAGAGTCAGCTGGGGCCTAGCAATGACATTTGTTTAATTAAGCATCCTTTGAGTTATTGATTAAAGGTTTTAAAGCTCATTAATTCCACCCTCTCTTGCAATGAATAAGGACAGCCAAGAGTAGATCCAAGCCACAAGGGAGCCCCAACTATGGGTATTTGAACATACAGAAACATCATTACAGAAGTAATTGACTACATCTCAAACATTCCCATTCACTCCCAACACTCTTCCATGACTTCACTCCCTTTTCCTTTTTTTCACAGTCTCTAGTAAATGATAACAAATAATCTGTGATCCCTAGATTTCATGGCAGTCTTCAATTGTACAACCGAGCCCATACTTAGCTTCCATAATGATGTATCTCAAATATATTTTGAGCCTCATTTTCTCACAAAATAAAAGTACACTCTTGACTCTGATGAGCAGGATCACCTCTTTAAGTCCATTAGCATATTAGTTGTTATAACCCTAGAATTTATAATAAATAAAACCCCGTAATCTCATTGGCCTATCACAGATTTATGGCTCGCTTAGCAGGGAGTGGTGACGTAGACAGTTCAGCTTCATTCAGGGACCTAAGCTAACAGGTCCTACCATCTTCACTCAATACTTGACTTTCAGGTAGCCTCAGGTGTAGACATCCAGCCAGCAGATAGTATAAGAGAGAATAAAGGATTGTATGGAGGTCTTATGGGACAGATATAAAAATGGGGTTCATCACTTCCACCTACATTCCATTGGCCTGGACATAGTCATATGTTTATATTTATTGTAAAGGGAAACTGGAAAATACAATCTAGCTAATTGCCAACAGGGACGGGGGAAACTGGTTTGGTGGACAGCTAGCCAGTGTGTCACAATTAGCGTGCTATTTAAAGTTTTAAGGACAAAAATATGAAACATTTGCAGGGAAGTTAACCGCTGGCTCAGTTCTACCTCTTCATTCAGCTTACAGGTGGCTTAGGACAGGAAACAGGGCTTAAACATCTTTGCTTTCTTAGCATCTTCACTTGCACACGAGGTGTTTGAGAAAAACTTGAAGGAATTAATTTACTTAATTATATTCTAGTAGCAAAGGCAAATTAATGCAGCTACCAGAGTGAAAAATAACCTCTTTCCTCAATGAAAAGATCAAGCCAAGTATTTTTGAACTGATTATATTTTTATTAAAATAACTACAATACAATGAACCCATAATTGGTTACTCCAAATAAGAGCTGAGTTAGTGAATTTCAATATTTGTTTTATTATTGAATGCAAAAGCAATGGTAAAGGCTGCAAAACAAGCATTCTCTCATTTTTCTTAAGAGAACAAAAACATGCAGGAAATGCTTAATGATACAATGGTTTGGTAATTTCCTAATTTGCTACAAAAGAAGAAGCATTTATCAGGTGAGGTTTACATGGGTACGCTGCAGCAAACCATTAATGTGATAAACCCAAATCCCATAAATCAACCAAAACAAATACATATTCAAACATAGCAACGGCTACACGGGTACCTTAGTCTCCAATTCATGGAGGTAAAGCTTCAGGTAGTGGGAGGAAAAAACTATATAAAATGAGGGGCATGGTTTGTGAATCTGCAAACCAAATAGGCAGTGGGCTGGAGAAAGGCTTCTGTAGTTTAATCACGAGATATTACAGTATCTGTTAAACACAGCCAGAGAAGAGCAAGAGAAAAAGTCTGATTATGTAAATATGAAAACCCATGTTTGATAGATATGTGAAACAAATACCCTTTATCAAACTGTGATTATTTAAACATGAATATCATGAAGCAGGTATCAAAAATGTGAGTCAGCGAGTGGGCCCTTTAAAACCGTGATGCTGGAACATTGCTGAGAGAGCGGATCTTGAGTGTTCTCACCACACACACCAAAAAAAAGGGCAACTATGTGAGATGACTGATGTGTCAATAAATTTGGTTGTGGTAGTCATTGCACAATGTATACGTATACAACCTGTCATGTCGTACTCTTTAAATACACACAACTTTTACTTGTCAGTTATACCTCAATAAAGCCAGGGTGAGGGGGCTGATGATGGAGGGTCACAGTAAAGATGAGGGCTAGGATGTGGTCATGGAGTGAGTGGCCAGGATGACACCGAGGACCAGATGGTTGGACAAGAGCAGTCCAGTAACTAAGAGGCCAGTTGACAGGGAAGATTCGATGGCAAATGATCCATTTGCTAGGATGGAAGGCAGGAGTGGTGCTGGCAGACTGACAGGGAGTCAGGAACTAAAGACACAAGGACCCAGGGCTCAGGAGATAACCACACAGGGAGACGTGAGGGCAGAGGGTAGAGTCTGATGACACGGGATTCAGAGATTTCTTTTCCCGAAGGGTAAGAATGATTTGCAAACAGCAATGAAAATACAAGGAGGTAGGAAAGCTGTGTGAGAGAATATAGACACCAAAAGATAGAGCTGCGGAGGAAGCAGCGTCTTCTGGGAAATACCAGGAAAATATACCAGATTTGTTAATGACGGACTATTGTGTTCTCTCTGCATGAATAGCCTTTCAGGAGTTGGCACCATGCCTCCACTAAATGGTGCTTCGCGATGCTTTCCATGACTGAGCATGCATTCAAACGTGCTAAAAGACCCCCAAACCATTTGAGACTCCTTTTCTCCTGCGCTTCATACTCTGAGGAAGAGGAGCCATGGAAAATTTGAAGCCTGAACATCCAGTCTTGCAAGCCCAGTGAAAGATCCTGGCAATTCAGGGGCCAGTTACAACACATCACTTTTTTATTTCATTTGCTTGTGTTTTGTATTTGGGGAGCACTTGTTAAAATGGAGGCATGGGGCTCAGGCAGTGATTAGGCCATCCCAGTGAGGAAAGCTGACTAGACCAGGATGCTTGCTGGACGAGGGTTTAAACCAGGCAGACTTCTTCAGGATTTCAGAATGATGCTCATATTCTTAGATTTGAAATGTGTTACAGTTTGCATTGTTATAAAAGAAATCTCACTGGATTGGGGGATGTGAAAGGGGACAGGGAGAAAATTCCTCAACTTTTTCCCCCAGAAACCTTATAAAACTATTTGTCATCATTTTTAGTATTTTACACTTATACAAGTCAAATGTGGTTTATAAGAACATTTTTAGAAAATTAGCTTTGGGGTATGGGATCTTTCAGAAGCTGAAAGCTATGTACATTTATTTAGAATTATGACTTTTAGACCTTATGACCACATCCCAGAACTATAAGTACATTTTACATTTTAACCCAGTATATATACACATTAACAAAGCCATATACTCCACACATGAAATAAAATATTCATTAAAAAATATTGTTCATGGATGTCAAATGCACTCTCCTGTTTCTAATCTACTTCCTGTTTTGTATTTTTTTTAGGTAGAGAGACAGAGAGACAGGGAGAGGTGGGGAGGGGCAGAGAGAGAGAGAGAGGGAGAGAATCTTAAGCAGGCTCAGTGCCCAGCGCGGAGCCCAACATGGGACTCAATCTCACAACCCTGACATCATGATCTGAGCTGAAATCAGGAGTCAGACACTTAACTGACTGAGCTACCCAGGCATCCCTACTCTATTTCCTGTTTTAAATACTGGCCATGACTTATTAAACTAACTTCAAGATCCACTAACTTGTCACAAATGACAGTTTGAAAAACACTGATCTTTGAGTGGCAATATGGAATTGCCTTATTCTTTTTTTTTTTTCCTATCAAAGGTAAGATGTTTATCTCTTCTGTCTCTGAAATAGAAAAAAATGCCACTATCTTAAAAAAAATCCAACACCAATAACCAGCATAAGAAAATAATTGTACAGTAATCATAACAGCTAACATTTAATGAGTGTTGGGCGTAGAACTACATTCTTTACATTCATCATCTTATTTAATCATCACAACACCCCTATGAGGTAGATACTTTCCCAAGGTACATTTCCATTTTACAAATGATGGAATTGAGGGTTTTAACCCTACAGTACACTATATTGTCCACACTGCCCCAATTTTTCTCACCACAACTCACCCCTATGAGGTAGATACTTTCCCAAGGTACATTTCCATTTTACAAATGATGGAATTGAGGGTTTTAACCCTACAGTACACTATATTGTCCACACTGCCCCAATTTTTCTCACCACAACTTACTGGCTATTAATGGACACATCAGGGGACAAAACATGATAGACATCTTTGGGGATTTCTATTCACACCATGTTTATCCTTCCACATGGAGCACAATTAAAGGACTATACAATATATATCACCTTTTCCATGTTCATTATCTTTACAACTCAACTTCTTAAAGTAGTACAGCTTGAACTTCAGAAAACTCACACAATAGCTTTCAGGATTCTGATGCTTTTATCTGTTTCTATTTTCTATTCTCTGGTATCAGATGGCTTCCATCTTCTCAAAATGCTGCTGCTAGTTATCTAATTTAACATTGTTAGTGGCAGCCAGAGAAACTTTGAGATATAGCCATTTCATCAATTACCTCCCGCTGGGAGGATTTAGTGCTTTTTAAACAGGGCCACAATATCAAGTTCATCTACACTATTAGTGAGGTCTTTATCACTGCCAAGTTCAGAAAGTGCTAAAGCATTTAGAATGGTGGTTTTTTGCCTTTGTATTTTGGGTGCAGTTCATTTTCTCGCTTTTGCAGAGCTTTCATCTCCAAGAGAACCACCACTCAAAATCAAGTCAAGGCAGAACTGTGGAATGAACACACACACACCTTAGGTCAAGCAAAGAGTTAGTCAGCATCTACTGATCCCCTCTATGTTCAAAGCTCAGTACTAGAACCTACATCAACCTTCAAAAGGAATAGGAAAAAATCTTACATGAACATTAGTGCTGTTCATCAAAGACTTCTACTGTTTCCAGGTATACGGTAACATTGCATTTATCCACCCCTCGGAGTGAGGGGAGTGAGGCATGGTAAAATGGCTTGCCTCACAAATAAGCAGTGTCACTTCCAGGTAAGGTGTGAAGAGCCAGTATGTGATTTCAGTCCTCCCCTCCCCTCTGTGGTGCTGATCAGCAGGGATCCAAACAGTAGCTGCTCTGTCAGCTTGGGTCTTAAAGCAACACCTAGTGGGGAAAAGTCCTAAATGACCTACAACAGATACACAGTACCAATGATTAAAAACAAAAACAAAAACAAAAACAAAAACAACCTTTTGCTTGAAGCCACTGAGTCTAGGGGACTGTATCCTGACCGATGCAACTTTCTCTGACACTTTAGATCTCTGAAGAGATTTTAAAACTTTACAAAGCACTTTACAAAGCACACCAAGAAAAAAAAAGTTTGAAAAGTACTAAGTATAAATGGAAATTTTAGATTATGTAAACGGAAGACAAAAGAGCAAAGCAATCGCTGAATAAACGAATAACTTGGTGGTTAAATATAAGCAGGAATTTCAACATGAAGTGTCCAGGAGGCATGGGGAACAGGAGGGAGTGTGAAAGGGTGTGTGTAAAGGTGCAGAGGAAGAAATAAACAGGCCACACGAGCAAAGCCACATTTGATTTTTTTGTTGGAGCAAACAACTAAGAATAGAAATACTTGAGAGGGGCAAGAAAAGGTAATTGAAAGGGGGATGCAAAAACCAGACAAGGGAGTTCAGGCATGGATGTTAATTCACTCATCCGTCTTTATTCATTCATTCATTCATTCATTCGTTCATTCATTCGTGTCTTCAGTAAGTATTATGAGCTAGGAACTCTGCTAGCCAGATGCTTGGAAACCAATAAATGAATTATGATCACTAATCTTAGATCTCATCTTTTTGTAGGGTTCACATAAACAAATGATCCCAATATGGTAAACTTAATAGTTTTATTATAAACGTTTATGCTACCAGAAACATTCAAGCCAGGAAGGACTTAATTTGCATGTAGGGAAGGGTATAAATGCGGAGAAGATGAAGGGATCTGGCAAGGCCAGAAAACAAAACATGACTTTTGAGCAGATTCTTCAAGGATTATTTACCACACAGGGAAGGGAAGGAAAGATATTTCAAGGAGAAGAGTATCAATTCCTTACTCGTTGTCTCAACATCAGTTTTGTGTAGGCATTTTCCTAAAGTGTTCTGTGTATTGGTCTCACTACAAGGCTAGTAAGTATTTATCAAACACCTACTACCTGCCAGGTACTGTGCCAGGCTCAGGATATACAGCTATCCTTCCTTACCTCACATTCCAGCTGGGGAAACATGAGATAATTGATTAAACAAGTAATTGCAGTCACTTGTGACATGTGTTCTGACAGGGGAAAGCTACACCAGAACATAGCAAGGGCACTGAATGTGGTCAAAGGACAAGGAGGAATACTGCCCAGAGGAAGTTGCCTTTAGATGGGATCTAAAAGCTCAAAAGGAGCAAGCCAGATGACAAGGAAAGGGAAGGTGGCTCTAGGGAAAAGGACCCACCTATATGAAGACTTGCAAGTAAGAGATAGTGTAGGACGCTAAAGAAATGGGAAGAAGTCCAGTATGGCCAAAGCGTGGAGGAGGGAAGGCCAGAAGGAGAGCTGAGGAACACACACCTGGGGAAAGGGGAGGAGCCAACTGCAGTGGAGTTTTTATCCCAAAATCTGTGGAGGGCCTTTGAAATGTTTTTTTAAAGGAGGGCATGATAAACTGTGTGTTCTAGAAGACAGCTTGTGTGGCAGACAGGTGAATGGAAAAGAAGCAGACCCAGAGACAGGCAGATCTGGTCAGAGGCTTTTGCAGGGACCCAGGAGAAAGAATGTAGTTTATTTACTAGGTCGGCAACAGTAGAGATAGAAAGTCTGGGAAATATCTAGAGTAGTGACATAATCTGGTTTGGAACTATGTACAAAGAGAGAGACAAGAACTGAGGATCATCGTGAAGCTTTTGGTTTCCAGTTTTGACCAACGGACATATAGCGATGCAAAACAGTGAGATAAGGGACACAGGATATGCAAAATCACTGAGAATAAAAAAGAATCACATATGCAGAGAACCAGATTATCTCAACATAGTAAGAAATGGAGCTCTACCTGGGGGCAGGTGAAACTCAATGTTGCTATAAGTTGAGATTGCACATGTCTTTCAATGATGTCGATGCTAAGGCAGCAGACTGAAAGGCAGAATCTGCCAGATTCAGAGCCAGAGATTGAAGTGATCTGATTTCATGTAAAAAGATAACTCTGGAGACAGGGTGGATGGAGGATTGAAAGAGAAAATGGCTAACGATGAAATAGGAGATCACTTCAGTTGTCCAGGCAAGCAATAATAAGGTCATAAACTAAGCCAGCCATGGTGAGGTTCCAGAGGAAGGAACAGAATAGAAATTTAGGGAAAAGAATCAATAGATTTTGATGATAAGCATGTGAGGGGGTGAGGGAAAGAGAGGTGCTGAAGACAAGCTGGATATTCTAGTTTGGGAGACTGGAGAAGCAGTGATTCTATTAATGGAGGGATGCTCTTTGAGAAGAGGAAGAGTTTCAGGGAAAACATAATGTATTTGGTGTGGACATGTTAAGTTTGACATATCTGTGGGACACAGAAGGAACTCTAGTAATGTTTTTTGTAATCATGAGATAGGTCTGGAGTTTAAGAGGAAGTGGGGAACAGGAAATACGGTTGTGGGAGTCATCAACATCTGTTGGAGGCAAGGGAAGGGTGGTAATTGCCCAGAGAGAACAAATGGAAAGACAAGAAGAGAAAGAGGACACCTTGGGGAACTCTGTATCTAAGGTGTTGCTGGGTGGACGAGGATGATTGTGATGGGAGCCACTCTAGCCTCTGAAGAGGCTGGAGACCTACCAAAAGACAAAAAAATTGGGGGTGCTTGACATGTATCTATGTGTTAAAAGAATTAAAAAGTGAGAAGTTGATAGAAGACCAACATGAAAACTCTAACAGCAGACCAGCCCCAGAGAATAGTAAGTTTCGGTACCATCATAAATAACACTTAATAAGGACATAAATGATGATAGGTCTTTGACCATAATGAATAATAAAAATATCAAATTTTAGTTCCTTTCCTCATGCAATCAGTTTTCCCATAAATTGGGCAGTTTTTTATTGAATAAAAAAAAAACTAGATAAAAAGTGACTGTTCAGTCACTGTAGAGTGAAAGAATAACAGTAACTATTATTAGTTGGGCAAATGGGCCAGAAAGAGTAGAAAAAAAGAACTTACAGTAAATTTGGCTGTTTGACTACCCAACTGAGAACCTGTCATAAGGCATCAATTTAAGGGTGCCTGCAGCAGTGTTCAGCTCCAAACAAGGTCAGTAAAAAATGTCAAGAGCACAAGCAAAGAGTTTCCACCTATTCATGCATAATGCTTATTCCAGAGCTATCTGGAGACTCTGGGACTGCTCGGGTGTTGTAGGTTTGTAAGTCCTGACTAGCACCTGTGTGGCATGATGACATGTCAGTGCATACGAAGCATCAGTGTAAAATATTAGTTTTGAATTTAACCAGGCATCTCATTAAAAGGAAAAATATACTGTAAGATTTCCAGAGAACATAAGCCTCTGTTTGGTTTTTCTCATATCTCGGAGAAAACCATAAACAGAAAGATATTTGTCTATATCCATGGCTGGGGCCCCAACATAGTACCATATAATGGAGTGAGTCATTTCCCTGTAAGCAATGATGTGAAATATGCTGTAATTATGTTCTCGCTCATGTCACAAGGAGAAAACAAAACATCTGAGTAACATTACTCTGCCTTATGAACTGTCAAACATTCATCAATGATTTCATCCCACGCTGGTAATGACCATTCACAGCTTTTACAATCACGGAACTGCCGGCTTGATTTGAGAAGAGGAAACAGGAAATCGGGGTGTTGCGTTCATAATCAGCTTTATCATTACAGTCCAAGCAAAACCCAGAAGGCTGTATTTTAACTGACTTGCTAACATATTTGAAAGCAACATTTCTAAGGAGATTATTTTTTCTAAATTCAGAAATAAGGGGAGAAAAAAAGCAAGTTACATTTCAAAATATCTTAATATTTAGTATTAGGAGGTTAGAAAACTATTATCTGTTTAGCATAAGTGAACTTCACACTCTCCTAAAACTCAGATTTTCTTCGGTGAAAATGTGCCCAGAGACTACGGCACAAAGAGCAGGATTAACAAACTGGAATGGAATAAATGGTTGTTTTAGTTCGCTTGGGCTGCCATAACTAAACACCACAAATAAGATGGGTCAAACAACAGAAATTTATCATTTTGCAGTTATGAAAGTTAGTAGTCCAAAATCAGGATGTCAGTGAGATTGGTTCCTTCTGAGGGCTTCTCTCCTTGCCTACAGATGAGCATCTCTCCACATCATCTTCTCTCTATGAATGTCTCCATCCTTATTAGATTAAGGCCCACATAATGACTTATTATGACTTGATTACTTCTATAAAGACCCTATCTCCAAATAAGGTCACATATTAAGGTACCAGGGGCTAGAACTCGAACATTTCTTTTTTGGGGAGACATAATTCAATCCATAACAATGGTTAGAATAATCTTTTTGGGAGAGTAAATGAATGGCTTCAAGTCCCATCCATTTACCTGTTATCTGCTATTCACTCTCCTCAGGTTAACAAGATAAAACAGACAAATCAGAGATACATCACCATGGAGTTCAGTTGCTGAGAGGAGTGAGTTGGTAATGCCAGTCCAGTTCCTTAAGGACAGAAATCTTAACAGGTAATTTTCTTGTAGACACACCCATTATTGCCTCAGTAAAGCTGACTAGGGAAAATAATACCTACATGCTATGTCATTTATGACCATTACAACTCACCAAGTGTTTAAGTTCCAATAATGTGAAACTATTGAATTCTACATTAAAATTTCTCTATCACTTACATTCCTAGGCATTCTAAAAAAGTAGCAAAATATCTTCCTCTCTAAAGCTGAACAACAGGATGATACTGCAATGCATCAGATTAAGATGAATTTGGGCTTTGCATCTGAAAAAGTAAGAGACTTGGATTCATTCACCCTCTGACCTGGGCTCATAGGAATACTTATCCTGAGGAGATGCAATAACCCTACACAATGTTGCCATCATGGAGCCTGAGTGGAGCCTTTCCTGCTCCGCTGCATCTTCATGACAAACGAGGAAAATAAACTCTCTTCCGAGGAAATAATTCAATACATGTAAAAAGATGTCCATCTGAGAATTATTTCTAGTAACAACTTTAATTGCATACTCAACATCAATCAGTAGCTCAATATCAATCATTAATTATGTTATATTTATGAAAGATTTTTCAGTCATCAAAAGTAATAAACATACTCTCTGTCAAATAAATAAATAAAATCTTTTAAAAAGGGGGAGTGGGCGGGCGCCTGGGTGGCTCAGTCGGTTAAGCCTCTGCCTTTTGCTCAGGTCATGATCCCGGGGTCCTGGGATCAAGCCCCCTGTCGGGTTCCCTGATCAGCGGGGAGCCTGCTTCTCCTTCTCCCTCTCCTGCTCCCCCTGCTTGTGTTCTCTCACTCTCTCTCTGTCAAATAAATAAATAAAATCTTTTTTTAAAAAGGTAGTAAACATAAAGATTATACAGTGGCCTGACCACGTGATACTGCAGCAAAACACACAGGTGAAAACTCCATTCATGCTCACAGAGCCTTCAATCACACTCAAGTGTCCCTAAGGAGACGACTGAGGATTATTAGATAGCTGAGAAAATGTTTTAACATAAAATGCATAACTCAAAACGAAGACAGGGAAAAAAACTGATGGGAGAAAAGAGGCTATGGAAGAAGAAGTTTCAAATAAAAGCTATCATGCATAACCTTAGATATGGAAAGATAACAACATCCACAAAATAAGAACAAATATTATTTGAGAATTTTTAAAGGAGAAAACTCAGAGTTCAAAAAATTTTGAACTTAAATCTCAAGTAGAAGAAATAACAAACTCAATAGAATAGTTGGAATAAGAAAATCTCCAAAAAAGCAAAGAAAAAAAATAGAGATGAAAAAGAAGTAGAAAATATTAAGAAAATTAGAGGATAGGTCGGGAACTTCAACATCAGATAATAAAAGTTCCAGATAGACACCCCAGAGAAAATGGAATGAGGAATATTATTAATAAAATAAATAAATCAGAAAAATATCCCAAACTTGCAGGGTAGGAGTTTCAAGAATTGAAAGAGTTCATCCAGTGCCTACTACCATAAAAAAAAGTGGACTTACACTACAGCATATTATTATGAAATTTTGGAACACTAGAAACAAAGAGAAAGATCTACAAGTTCCAGAAAGAAAAAAAATCAAGTTATATATGCAAAGGATCAGGAATCAGAATGGTGTTCAGTTTTTCAAGAATAATGGAAGCTGAAATATAAGGAAGCAATGATTTCAATGTTCAGAAAATGGCTTACAACCTAGATTTCTGTATCAAGCTAAATTAACAAGTAGGCATGATTGTCAACCCTAAAGATTTTTTCCAATATGCAAAATATCTCTAATTTGGGTTTCCTCAGAAACAACCTCTGAGACAAGGATTTAAGTACAAATAGTTTATTTGAGAGGTGGTCCCAGGGAGCACTGGTACAAAGAAGGGAAAGAAGCAAAAAAATAATGCTTTATTGAATAGGTCATCTCTATGGACTACTGAGACTCAATCCTTTTGAGGAACTTCAAGAGACAGGTAGAAGGGGCACCAAATTGCCTCACTGGCTGAGAGATTCTCTAGTGTATAAACCAAGAGAAACCCTCAGATGGAGAGTCAGAGGTGCTTGTAGTCATATCCAGCAACGGATACAGAATTCTGAGTATCAGCGGAATCTGGGGAGGGCACCAACAACATTTGTTACAGTCAGGAAGTTAAAGAAGCAGATGCTTCATCAAAATGCAGGGAACAGGGGATGCAACTCCAGAGAAAGGTGAAGGGCTCCCCCGGAATGATGGCAAATGGAGATAAGATGATAACTAGACCTCAGCCAGCTGAGAGTTGAGGAAGCCATTAAGCCCCAGGGAAGGTGTCCCCAAGAACATGAAACTGATTCACTATCCGATGTGTTTCATCAGAGGAGATTAAGACAATTGAGGGAGACGTTGAAACTGAAGAAGGGGTAAGTACACTGAAAACCAAGAAAACAAAAAAGCCAGATAATTATTAACCTAAGAGAAAAACAAAAAGTTGTGCAAGAACGAAAAAATAATTACAGCATACTCCATGAATGAGGTACTGTTTTTTTCTTTTGATGTTTCATCACATCCGTATATGGAGACCTACCACGTATTTTAAAGTCATATATCTTTCTCAGAATGTATTCTAATTCATGTAACATCCCTCCATGATAGATATTTCAGTTATGCCTGTCTTTTTTCTATCACAAATAATGCTATAATGAACATCCTTGAAATTTTCTGTAAGATACATCACTAAGATGAAATTTCTGGGTCAAACGGTACATACATATAAAATTTGACTTTTTTTTTTTTTTTGCCAAATCCATCTCCAAAATTTTTTTCATCAGTTTATACAGCCACCATGCACAGTCCTTTTCTGTATATCTTTTACAGTGGACATTATTAATCTGCTTTTCCTGGGTTTTTTCATTTTGGCAATTAAAATTAAAAGAGTAAGGGCAGAATTTCTTTTTTTTTTTACTTAATTATACCTATGTGTTATTTTATTTTGTTTCAATGAACTATTTTTAAATTAAACCAACACAGATAAGCTAACGCAATTGATTAATTGTAGCTTTATACTGTGCAGGCAAAGTCTTCAAAATAAATAGTGCTCTAAAGATATGAAACATTACAGTTATCCTTAATGCTGAGTTATTTTACTCCGTAAAAATTCACAATCTATTCTGTCATCTATAAGATAGCTGCCAAATAACCAATATAATTATCAAGAGATTATCTTTGATATTTTAAAGGATCCATATATCTTGCACTGCTCATTAATCTCTAAGTACTTGATGTTGTAAATTCCAGATCCTTCAACCAAGAATGATGTGAATGTAAAGAGAAGGAAGATATATATTCTCATTTCTCAAATGAAATACAGGACAATTAATAAAAATTAGGGACAATATATGGGGAATCATATTAAATTATGTGGATTGATGATCATCCCTTCATCTGTTTGGTTTCTTTAGTTCTGTACTAAAGATTCTGCTATCTATAGGTATAGACCCAGCTTGTGGCATAGAATTTTACATACTATCTCTTTTTCTAATTTAAATTCAATTAATCGGGGCGCCTGGGTGGCTCAGTCATTAAGCGTCTGCCTTCAGCTCAGGTCATGATCCCAGGGTTCTGGGATCAAGCCCCACATCGGGCTCCCTGCTCCACGGGAAGCCTGCTTCTCCCTCTCCCACCCCCCCTGCTTGTGTTCCCTCTCTTGCTGTGTCTCTTTCTTTCAAATAAATAAATAAAATCTTAAAAAAAAAATTCAATTAATTAACATATAATATATTATTCATTTCAGGGGTACAGGTCTGTGATTCATCATTCTTATGTAATACCCAGTGCTCATTACAACACATATCCTCCCCAATGTCCATCACCCAGTTACCCCACCCCTCCACCCCACTCCTCACCAGCAGCCCTCATTAATTTCTAAGGTGCCCCACTCAAATTTCTCTGTTATTAAAAACCTCCTTCATTAAGACAAGTAGCTATTTATTTACATTGAACACTTTTCTGACAGGATTTGAAGCTAATTATTTTGTCCTAGTTTATACAAAGATAGATCCTAGTGTTTTATTGATTTCACCAATGATGGACCATCCTCTCCACAAAAACCCAAAACTTAACTAAGTAACCATAGCAAAATCTCATAATCACAAAATAAGAGTTTAAACTTTTGTCCTTTTAAATAATTATTAGCTATCAAACTAAATAATGTAAGCAAAAATAAATCACATGTATCTAGCCACTTTTTTTTTCAAATTAACTATTTCAAATTTAAAAATCTTAAAAAATCCTAACAGAGACGGTGAATTCATGAACATCCCAATTGTGACTTTAGAATAGCTGTGGTTCCTGGGGCACCTGGGTGGCTCAGTCGGTTAAACATCCGACTCTTGATTTTAGCTCAGGTCATGATCTCAGGGTGATGAGATCAAGCCCCATGTTGGGCTCTACACTGGGAGTGGAGCCTGCTTAAGATCCTCTCTCTTCCTCTCCCTCTGTCCCTTCCCCTACCCCACCCGCTTGCACTCTCTTTCTCTCTCTCTCTCTCTCTCTCTCAAAAAATTAAAAAATTTTAAAAAAGAATAGTTGTGGTTCCAATTATTGTTTTGAAACGTGTTCTGCTGATAACCTCTTTAGCAAAAATCAAGATCTAATGTGGGCACTGTTTATATCTGGTATGTGTAGGGAATTAAGGAGCAGAGCAACTTCTGTCCCATGCAGTGAACCTTGCATAATTTCATTGTTAAAGGACTGCTGTTGAATAAGAATGCCATAGATAAGGAAGACAGAGACAAGAGAAGAATGCAAACTGGAAACCTGGATACCACAAAGAATCACATAGTTCGTGAGGGCCAGAAGTGCTGTCCCGTTCTCTATGATCAGGACTTATTAGAATATTTGTTCCATCCTGGGCTCCACAGGAATATAGGGATGTCGGAGGGAGTTGGGAGGTGAGCCCTCACGATGATTAAAGGGTTGGACCAGGACAGAAATGAACAGATTGCTGAACTTGGAAAAGGAGGGAGGTCTATTTAAAAATGGCTTCCAAGTAATGGGACCGATTAATAGACAAAAATAGAAACTCGGCTGCTTTTCATTCCCACTGTGAACAGAATAAGAGAAAACAGGTGGAACTAAATATGAAGGTTAAGGCTGCCAACAGTTTAGCAAGTCAGGAGCAGCAGTGTGTATAGCCACCAGTTGTGATATTTCAATCCACACAATCTGTAAAGTAGGGCAGTGGTAGAGGTAAACGTGTGATCACCACCAGAAGCAAAAACAAATTGAGTATGTGTTGGAGGGAGGGAGACAGTATTCCTAACAGCACCAAGCATAAGTCTCCATCCCAGACCATTACAATGACCTGTGTAGCAATCCTGATGTAGGAATTAAAATTGCCTGGGGCTAGGCTGCCTGGGTTGGAATCCAGGCTCTTCCATACTTGCATGGTGTCCTTAGACAAGCGACTCCACCTGTCTGCTCTTCCATTTCCTTGTCCGTAAAAAGGGGGAAATCACAGTGTTTCCCTTATGGAATTGTTGAGAGGATTAATGAGCTTAATTGTGTGTATGTGTACTCATACATTTATTATTACTATTCCTCAATCAGAAGGCACGTGCATTGGAGGAATGTAATTTGAGTGAAAATTAACATATTTAGCTTCAACATCCTGATATTCAGAATTTTCTCTTGACCATCACTTGCAGCAAGTACACTAAATGCAGATGTTTATGCTGATGAGGACTCTGAGATAGACACCATGAGACCCTCAGCTATGAATCAAGCAAAATGTATTCACATTTATCATGTATTTAGAATTTAGTTACCTAATTCTTTCCAACTGGTGGCCTACGATTATCTTCTACAATAATTCTTTCTTTCGATGACGTTCTATTGACAGGAACATTAATTTCTGGTCATAATACATAACAGAGATCAGTGAATACATACTATGTATCACTTAATTAATTAATTAACCAATGGCTGACTACAGCTACAGAGACCTGGCCTTTGGTCAACAACCCTGCGCATTCCCCTTTGCTAGTTTGTGATTGATGGCAAAACAGTGTCCTCTGTCAGTAGAGGAAATGTCCACCCACAATTTTGACCAGGTTACTTAACCAACTGAGAAAATTGGTCAAGGAAAATAATACCCAATATAAAAGAGGGCTTCTTCTGTTGGGAGGGAAACTAAATCTTTTGATGTATCTATTTATAAGCTATGGGTGGGCACTGCTTAGGTAAAAAAAAAATCCTTCAGTAAGTTCCTGTGTCACCTCCTGAAGATTGTAATCTAAAATGAAATGGTAGGACAATGTTGGATAATTAAAGCTACTCTAAGACTCTTGAAGTTTAGGTCATTAAGAATAGAAAAATAACATGATCCACATTCCTGTCGTCTGTCAGCGTGCTGTCAGTTGTTCAGTCCAGAGTTAAAGTACGTGTATCATGTATGATTGCACACCTACTCTGCACACAGAAACGCTCTATTTGTACCTTTACAGTAATGATTCAAAACTGTTCTATGCAGATACACAAACACACAAATACACTTTTCTATTACAGTTTTTCATTCACAATTATATGAAAAAATAAGTTTAAGAAGAGTGTCTTATAGTATGATTAAGCAAAAAATGTTATATAATTAGAAGTAATTTCTTTAGACTGAAGATCTGAATGAGAGCTGAAGTATCCAGTGTCTTTAATTTTAACCAAAAACATTCCTTGGCTTCTGTTAGTTGACCAAGGTAGGGATGAGCCAGGCCAGGCACAGATGACCCCTTATGGATGAAGGGGACTGAGTATCTGAGCCCAGATCTCTTTCTGAACATCACACAGCAATAGAGCAAGCTGGGTGGCGCTCCATTTCTGCACCCTAAATCATGTAACTTCTGAGAATGAGCATTTTAAATATATTTATAGAGATGAACATAACTTTGAATAATACTTACATTCAACTCTCTCAGGTCAGTGAGACTGAGATTGATTTCTACATTTGGAAAGACTCCTTCACAGAACTTAACATACACTTTTTTTTAATATAGTAAATGATGCCATAAATCAGGTCAAGAGATAACTGATGAAAAAAATTTTTTCAAACATATATGATGGACAAAAGATTCATATCCCTAATATACTCAGAGCATCTACATATATGTTAAGAAGATAGGTAACAATGGGAAAATGGGCGAAGTAATATTTCACATAAAATTAAACACATATTACCAATAATATGGTTATAAAAAGATACCCAATCTCACTAGTAGTCACTAGAATGGAAATTTAAATGATGAGATGCCATTTCCAAACATCAGTAAAAAAATTTTTTTTGTTATAATAACCAGTGTGAGTAGCAATACAGAAAACTCAATACTCTAAGGATTCTGGTGAGACCATGATTAACTACAACAAACTTTCTGGAAACTACTCCAGCAATGGTCACTAAAATTTTAAAAGTACAAATATCCAACCCAGCAAAGCACTTTGGGAAATCTGTGCTTATAGTGGGCATCTGTTGTCTCAAGCTCCTGGTATGTACTCCCTTCTTTCAACAACTGCACCCCAGTTACCCTTTGGGCAATCACACTTCGGTCATTTTCACTC
This sequence comes from Halichoerus grypus, assembly GCF_964656455.1. Lineage (NCBI taxonomy): Eukaryota > Metazoa > Chordata > Mammalia > Carnivora > Phocidae > Halichoerus > Halichoerus grypus. The sequence goes on from NC_135716.1 coordinate 108,962,373, forward strand.
CATATGTTTTGGTAAGGCTGGCCTCACACTCCAGGACCCAGAGGAGAGCATGTGCTCTATGCTTGGCCTATAGAATACTGGCCCCTGGCCATAGAGACTGGTTCAGGGCTGAGCAACCAGGCCGATGAAAGTCCTACCCAGGATTTCTAATAAAACTACCAGGAATGAAAAGCTCTCTTAGCACCATAGAATGAGATTTAAGACTGGAACTGGTGATGTCCATTTTGTCAAAATTAAAAGAGGAAAGACTGCCTGGGTGTTGAGCTTACAGAGAAGAAAGCTGAAATATGAACCAGAGGGAACAGACTCTTGAATACATTATTTCAGTCCCTGGATCTAACAGTACCTGAAGCCTATATTCCTCTGCACTTTTCTACTACCTGAGCCAAATTAAATCGATGATGCATATCCATTCTAGGGAATATTATGCAACTTTTCAAAAGCAAGGAGATAGAACTACATATATTGAAAAGAGTTGGCAAACTTTTTCTTTAAAGGGCTAAATAGTAAATATTTTTGGCTCTGCCACCTAAAGGTCTCTGCCACAGCTACTCAATTCTGCCTTCATAGTGCAAAATAATCACAGACAATACATTGAGTATGGCCAGATTTGTCTGAGCACCATAGTTTTCCTACCCTTAACCTAGAAGAATGTCCATGATACATTACTAAAAGAAAAATGAGGGGCGACTAGATTGCTCAGTCAGTTAAGCGTCCTACTCTTGATTTCAGCTCAGGGCATGATCTCAGGGTCCTGGGATCAAACCCCACACTGGGCTCCAGGCTCCAAGCAGAGTCTGCTTGAGGATTCTTTCTCTCCTTCTCCCATTACCCTTACCCCCACTCACGCACGCACGCTCTCTCTCTCTCTCTCAAATAAATAAATAAATCTTTAAAAAAAGAAAAATGATGTCATTTTAATCAAAGAGAGTATTTAAAGAACAACCTATATATAAGCATATATTAAAAGCATGGTGAAAACAGTGGAATAATGCATATTAAGCTGTTATCACTAATCACCTTAGGTGGGGTGAAAGAGCGTGGTTCTAGAGGAAGGTTTGGGAAGACACTTAGCTTGAATCCTTCTCTTTCTGCATCTCTGTATTATTGGCCTATTACAAAGAGCACACATTACTTTTTGATTTAAAAACACATAATGACATAAAAGAAAAAGGGAGGTGTCAAACAGCTTTAGAGAAACGTGGTCCCTAAGTATTAACAATCCATTCTGCATCGTATAATTAGACTAGAATTAGGGAAACTCCTGAATATTCAGTCTGCCCACATCGTTTAGCACGCGGCAACCACGGGGATCAATTTAACAGACCCATTTTATAGATAAGGCCTAAAGAGGTATTGCACCTTGCTGAATGTCACAGAGCTCATGAGTGGTAAAGACTCGTTTGGAAATCAGGCCTTCTGCTCTCAGCCCGATTCTTTACCCAGCACATACTCCAGGGCCATAGATGCTGCTACCCTTTCTCATCTGAGATTAATGCATAGAAAATAGACGTCTCTCCAAACATAACATCATGAATATGTTTATAGCATCCAGCTCCAAGCAGCTCTGCCTTCAAAGATTTTTACACCACAGTTAGATTTTCTCTTCTGTAAACCGTGAGCACTATTTTTAGGAACCCTTTCCTCCGGCAGATCCAGGCGTTCTCGCATTTGAGCCTGTCATCTCTTCAGTTGTGTATTTAGAGTTTCCGCGCTCTGCTCACTGTTTGCATATCATGACACCGGGCAGAGTTCAGCAATACAGAACGTCTTATCCATTTCCTTTTAATCCATTTTAAATTCATCCTGAGCCCATCAGAGCAGGAGATGGAATGAGAGTTTTATAATTACCTTTTGCAAACAGAACATTAAATTATTATACAGTGGAATCCTCTCGTTTCTTAGACAGAAGATGGCCCTTCCTTGCTAGCGAATGAATGTGCCTGTCTCTATAAGTACACATATGTACTTTAGAAATCAGCCCTGTTAGCTTGAAGTTATTGATCGATTTTGGTAGATTACTGCAATAGATTCTTAAAGTGCTTTAAGATTAAGAGATGTGCTTGGCTTTCTTCTGTCATGTATCTCAAAGGAAAACCATGAGACGAGACACACAATGAAAAACAGCAGGTAATACCATATGAGACTCCTTATTAAAAACATAAAGTGCCTTTCACTCCTGCTTTTATTAAGTCTACTTTTCAAGCTAAATGGGGGTGAGGTGAGGCGATTATAATACAAGTCACATCTAACTATTTCATTATCCGTGTCCTACAGCAAGATAGCCCCCAGAATACCTTTGAAAGCTCTAGAGTGATGGCAGCAGGTTGAATATAATGAACAATGTTACAAATGGGGACACAAGATGGCAGGTCTGGTGGGGACGGAATCTCCTAGAAATTGCAAGGCTGTAATTACTGAACACGGGCTCAGTCTCAGTCGACTTTGAACATGGGAAACCATCTTTGGCAGATTCCATTTTTCTCAGCTACTTAAAATGAAGCCAGTCAGAGGGCTGAAATATAGAAGGCAAAATACACAAGCAAAGTCATGGTTGGCTTTTATGACTCAAATTCTTGTCCAATTTTCAAGATCATTCCACTGTATGTTATGCACCTGAATGAAAGCTGGGTTGAGAAAGATTTTTATATTCTTCTGTCCGAGGGCTGACTTGCTATTAGTTATATTTTAAATGACTTCAGCAGTCTAATTTTTGGTGGGTGGGGGGAGAGAAGCAATGTGCAATTCCAGCTTTATGTGTCAGCATTTTTTTGCAATATTTTCTTTGAAATGATCACTAAATGAAGAATAGAGTGAAGGGTGATCACTAAATGAAGAATGGGGTGAAGGGATGTACATGAAGAGAGAGGCAAGTCATGAGGGGGGAGGGAAGAAAGTATAAACGGTGGTTCAGATGAAAAACTAGCATCGTTGGTTCCTCTCCCTTGATTCACCTTGTACACTTCACCCACGACAACAACAAAAATGAACATTGCTGACAAGGCCCACCTGAACCTGGTTTGATTCCTTGTCCAAATTTTAGGGGGCAGTAGTTGTTAGTACAAATTTATTAAGGAGTTTGAATAAATTCTGTGAGCTGACCTGCTACATGGGTAAGCCAGAATCCAGCTGAGCAAATGCCTGTTTTTTTGCCTGGAACTCCCTGGATAAAATGCAATTAGGTCAACTCTGAGAGCACAGCACAGGCAGGACCAGGCCCAGCAGGGCAGACACAGGCCTGTGGTAAAGCACAAAACAGAGTCTACCCTTATCACCCACTCTTTGTTCCCTCTCTCCCTGGTAGTTCTGGGAATGTAGTTAAAGGGAACACCATGGCCATAAAGAGCAATGTCACAAAAAGTACACCCTGAGGGGGATGTGTGGAAGAGAGCCCCATTAACAGGGAGTTAGCCCCAGGCCACGAGCCCCTCGCTGGTGCCCGGGAGCAGTGTGATGGCAGTAAGCTGGAGAGACGAACCTCCATCTCCATTCATGGCCTTTGCTTTAGCATGACCTGAGAACATCCCCTCAACCCAATCTGTCCTCCCACCTTCTGCTCTCTCAGTCACTGTCCCTGCCACAGAGTCTGATGTCCGAATCATGGGCCTAGTTTACGACATCCCAGTGATGCATCCCACCTCTGTTAGTTGCAGGGTGACAGTTCTCCTGCCCTGTAGAGACACAAAGAAGCAGAAGGCAAGTAAGCTTGGGCGTGCCAGTGGGGGGGAGAGGGGGGAGGTTCAGCCGCTGAGGGGCAGGAGTCAGAGGTTACAGGACGGTCTACAGTCTCTCAGGGCTCCCCGGTGGGATTGAGTCCCTGCTGTCCACAGTAATGACTCTTTCTTCACTTTTCTTTCTTGCCTCATGGCATGTCCTAAGATGGCCTCCTAAATGAATTACTTGACTTGAACCATTGTCTCCAGGTCTGCATTTAGGGGAACACCATTCAAGAGACTCAGCATTGCCTAACAGGAAGTTCAGAAAAATGAACTGAACAGGTGATGGGTGAACTGAATTCTGAAAGAAAAGTAGATATTAAGTAGTAAAGGAGTAGGGGCAGGATGGGGCACAGGGATGGAGAAGAGCATCCCAGGCAGAAGAAATTGCATGTATAAAGGTCCTGTGGCAAAAAGAGAACAGTGGGAAGTCACTGAACTGTTAAGAAGTAACCAGATGGGGGCGCCTGGGTGGCTCAGTCCTTAAGCGTCTGCCTTCGGCTCAGGTCATGGTCCCAGGGTGCTGGGATCGAGCCCCGCATCGGGCTCCCTGCTCAGCGGGAAGCCTGCTTCTCCCTCTCCCACTCCCCCTGCTTGTGTTCCCTCTCTGGCTGTCTTTCTGTCAAATAAATAAAATCTTTAAAAAAAAAAAGAAGAAGAAGAAGTAACCAGATGGAGGAGAGAGCTGGATGGAGAAGGAACTTAATCAGATTTGTGTTTATAATATCATGCTGGCTAAGTATGAAAAATGGCTGGAAAGAGCAAGGAGGGATGCAGACAAAGCAATGGGTAGGAAGAGTCGCCTGGAAGAGATGTTAGTGACATGATACAGGAGTGGCAATAGGAATAGAGCAAAGGGACCAGTTTTGAGATAGATTAAGGAGGTAAATCAATGGGATTTGGTGATGGGTCAGAAGTGAGGATTGGAGGAGAGACAATAAAAAAGTTTCTAGCATGCATAACTGAGTGGACGGTGGTACCATTCATTAAGACAGAGAACTAGAATGAAAAGATGCTCAACATCACTCATCATCAGGGAAATGCAAATCAACCACAAGAAACAACAAGAGCTGGTGAGGACGTGGAGAAAAAGGAATCTTTGTGCACTGTTGGTGGGAATGCAAACTGGTGGAGCTACTCCACTGTGAAAACAGTATGGCGGTTTCTCAAAGAATTAAAAATAGAATTACCATATGATCCAGTAATTCCACTACTGGGTATTTACCCAAGGAATACAAAAACACTAATTTGAAAAGATATATGCACCCCTATGTTTGCTGCAGCATTATGTACAATCGTCAAGATATGGAACAGCCCAAGTGTCCATTGATAGATGAATGGATAGAGAAGATGTGGTGTATATATATGTAAAAGAATATTATTCAGGCATAAAAAGAATGAAATCTTGCCATTTGCAACAAGATGGATGAATCTAGGGCGCCTGGGTGGCTCAGTCGTCAGGCGTCTGCCTTCGGCTCAGGTCATGATCCCAGGGTCCTGGGATCGAGTCCCACATCGGGCTCCCTGCTCAGCGGAGAGCCTACTTCTCCCTCTCCCACTCCCGCTGCTTCTGTTCCTGCTCTCGCTATCTCTGTCTCTGTCAAATAAATAAATAAAATCTTTAAAAAAAAAAAAAAAAAAAAAAGATGGATGAATCTAGAGGGTATAGTATTAAGTAAATAAATCAATCAGAGTTAAAGACAAATACCATATGATTTCACTCATATGTGGAATTAAAGAAACCAACAAAACAAACAAACAAAAAAAAAACAAAGAAAAAGAGACAAACCCCAAAACAGACTCTTAGCTATATAGAACAAGCTGATGGTTACCAGAGGGGAGGTAGGTGAGGGGATAAGTGAAATAGGTAAAGGGGACTAAGAGTACACTTACCATGATGAACACTGAGTAATGTATAGAATTGTTGAATCACCATATTATACACCTGACCCTAATATAATAACATTGTTTGTTAACTATACTGGAATTAATTAAAATTTAATTTTTTTAATTAGAAAACAAAAACAAAACAAAATAAATCTCCATAAAATGAAAAAAAAGAGAGAGAGAATTAGAGAAGGTCAGGTTTGAAGAGGAAATGCATAAATTTGATGTCAATATAATGAGTTTAAGGTGCCTCTGGACATCCAAGTAGAGATGAGGACTTGGCAGTGAACTAATGAATCTGGAAATCATCCAGTGCAAGTCTCCTGAATCCAAGAGTCCCTTCTACACAGTGCCTGTGGATGACTGCCCAACCTCCTCTTGCACACTCACTCCCACAGAGCATCTCAGTTAAATGGTTCTAATAGGAGAGTTTTTTATGCTAATTCCAAACCTACAAATCCCACTCTTGCCCACATTCTTCCCCTCTCAGACACCCAGAATAAAAACAGTCCAGCTTCTCTTGCATAAGACATTTGAAGACGGCTATCATGTTTCCCCTCCTCAGGCAAAGCTTTCTTGTCTCTAAGTGTTCTCTGCTCCGTTGTGTTTATCCTGCTCCATAATTTCTAGACCCTCTACCACCCTAGATGCTATTCTCTGACTGGATTCCATTTTGTTGACCTTCCACATAAATTTTCTCTTTCCCACCCAACTTTATTCCCCTGGATGTCTGCCCCCTAAAAAGGTTCTCTGTTCATGACAGTCATGATCTGAGCACTATTTTAAATGAGCACGACAATACATGAAGGCCCTGATGTTACCTGTTTTCCAGATTAGTCAAAATATCCACATGGAGTTTGTTATAATCACCCAGGAATCCTGGGGACATGACTTCTTAAATTTGTCAAACCATTAGAATGTACCTACTAAGCTGAGTCCCTTGAATTAGCAGTTCTAATTCTTTGGGGAGCCTTGAACTCCTTTGAGAATCTGATAAAAGCTGTGCATCCACCCCAAAAATGCATCAATGCACATCCACAAATAATCCTGCGTAAGATATGGAAGGATTCAGTGTTCTTCTGCAGTCCATCTCTGGACCCCGGCCTGGAGTCCACATTTCCATTTCAACTCCTAAAGCACCCTCCTCCACACCCGTAAGCCAGTAGCATATTCTCTCCATTACTCTCAAGCTAAGGATCCAGGCATAAAATTAAAATCATGATGATTATACAATTGGGACTCGGAAAGACAATTTCATTAGCTCTAAGAAAAGATTCTGCCTTGTTGAGCACTGTGTGACTGAAGCCTAAATCTTCTTGGAGGAAGATACTAAGCAAAATCACCACCTTTTGTTCCTCTCTGTGCAACAAGAACCCACATACCTTAAATGGTTTGCTATATAAGGTGACCTTCCCACCGCGCCTCAAAGTGTTTGAATTTCTTTGAGAACTTTCCAAAGTTTTGGCTGGAGTATAGGAGGTTTTAATTACTGAAAATTGGGTAAACTTCCCTTCAAAAAAAAAAAAAGCTTTCTCTCTGGATAGGATCATTCAGCTGGAATGAAAGCTTATTAAGGATGTGGCTACAGCTCAATTTCTTTTACAGCACCAAGAAATCAGCTGATTTCAATCTCCAATGCCTAGATCAGATATTCAAATAAGTTAAGTGACAAAGGAGGTTAAAAAACATTTTGGCTCTCTGTGCGGCACGTGTGCCATGCGTGATTACATAACGTTTGAGCAACCTTCATCCGCAGTTGTTTATATACTCAGGCTGAAGGACACTGAAAAGCAGTGATCAGGGCTAATGCCTTGTCTTTCGTGTTTGTTTTTTGAAGAACATTTTACAAGTACATGTTTATGTGCATGCTCTTTACTTTTTAAAATATTTATTAAAGGCCTACTGTGTGCAATGTGAGCTATGTAAAGATGAATTGGATCTGGTCATTAATAATTTTTTATATTCTAGCAGGGGAGATAAGACTCAAATGCAGTACAGTTTTTTTTTTCTCCAAATGTAGTACAATTGTTTCGAATCAAATGTTGTAGGTATTTAGGAAAGCAGAAGGGCTTTTCAAGCAGTCGATTTTGGGGACAAAATGAAAATTTAGTAAAATACCATCTGCATATCCTAATGAAGGTAACATTCCTCAGCTACATAACCAGAATTTTAAAATAAGTAAAATCTGGGGTGCCTGGGTGGCTCAGTCGGTTAAGTGTCTGCCTTTGGCTCAGGTCATTGTCCCAGAGTCCTGGGATCGGGCCCTGCATCAGGCTCCTTGCTCAGCGGGGAGCCTGCTTCTCCCTCTCCCTCTGCCTGCTCCCCCTACTTGTGTTCATACTCTCTCTCTGTCAAATAAATAAATAAAATTAAAAAAAAAAAAGAATCATCTAGAGGCAGGAGCTAAAAAGATATAGGAACTAAAATCTAAAACTGCTCACGTAAGTGGAAGGTACAGTTTTTGTCAAATTCATTCCTGATGATATCCCATCGAAAGTAACAAAATTGCAGCAAACCCCACGTGAACAGGTCCAGCAACAACAAAGATTTGGGTAATTGACTCCTTCTCTCTGCCTAATCCTATTCTCAGATCTGGTAGGTGGGTTACAGTTCTTACATGGAGAGGGAAGGAATGGAGCAGGAACGTAAAGGAGAAGGGGAGGTTTCTTGAAAGTGTCAGGCAGCCTCTTCTTGGGAGGTCGGGAGGAGGTGAGTGGGTCTCTGGTTCCCGGGTTCTTCTGGCTCAGTCACCACAGATGAGGCTAATGAAATGCGCACCAATTAACCGGGAGATTCCTGGAATTGCTGCTGCTGTCCTTGAACTCCCAGCCTTGGAGAGGATGCTGGATCAATGCCAATGACACGTAAGTCAGAGGACAACCATCGCTAGGTGGTATTACACTGCCACTGGGATGCAGACAGCCCAAAACCCCAGGAACTTCATGGCAGCCAGCCGAATGGCTCGCCCCCTTCATTTCATTAACCTCCCAATATCTTGAACCTATTTTATAGGATTGGATTTTTTGAACCCACTTATCAGGTTTTGGCAGAGTTTTTCTTGGTGAAATATCTTCTAAGTCATCATTTTTATCCAAAATCAAATTTATGAAAAGGTCAGTTATATAGTTTGTACGAATGATGAACAACTCAAACAGAAATTGAAATCTGAAATATTTTTGGAGGAGATTTGGAGGCAAGAAACAATATTGAATGAGAAGTGTACAAATATGAAAGTTTTCTCAGTTTATTTTTATTCAGGTTTTTAAACAGTATCTAAGCCTTTCAAAAGTCTGCCATTATAAGCTCCAAAGAATTCAGAAGCAGCCACTATCTAAAAACACAGCTTAAGAAAAAAACAACATTAGAATCATGGGGCAAATTTTAATTCAATAAAACCAACATCTGAGATGTCCTAAAGAGATTGTACCCAGGAGACACACACACACACACACGGACCACAAGTCAAAATTCATGTGATCATGAAGTATCATTTCCTGATCTTTGAAATTTCAAAGTGTGTATTTTACCTTGGTGATATAACTAGCGAATTCAATAAATATTTAGGGAGTATCGATCAAACCATTTAAACATGGTAACCAGGAATTTTTATATAAATATTAAAAAAACAGTTCATGAAAATAAAAGAGCATCACCAATGGCAATCCCACTTTGCCTACTGACTACATTACATGTTATATACAGATTAGTCTTTCTCACCACCCCCCCAAAAATAAAACAACAACATCACTTGGTGCTATAGGCAAAGAAACAAAGCAATATCACAGAATAGGTATGAAATGTGACTAAAGTTCTTTATAAAGTATTGCCACTGGTTTATTTATTTTTTAAAAATCTGTTATCAAATAATACGGTATGGGAGGTATAAAGAAAGGCCCTGATAGTGTAACATGAAGGATTCTGTTAATGTACTTAGCTAATGAAGATGTCAACATTTTAAGAAATAGAAACATTTTTTTATCAGAGCTTAAAATGAGCATTTTTGGCAACTGACAAACCTGTCCCTGCCCACTAGTTTCCATAGCTTTTGTGACTATGTCACTCCGTCAGAAGCACTGCAAAAAGTATGTGGCCACCCTTTTTGCACCATCTGGTATCCTGCAGTTCTGAGGAAGGGGAGTTAATTGGCTGTATCTGAGCAGCCACAAGATTTATAGGTTTGATTATCCAAAATAGATGCTTTTACCCTGATATATATAGAGTTCTCACTGTTGTATTAATAATAATAAAAGCATGCCAAATGAATGAAAAAGCATCATTATAAAAGGGATTTGTGTGTGCAATGAAACAGTATGGGTGCCTCGTGGTTCCCACAATGAAGATGTAACTATTTTCATATACAAGTTATTAGCTCCAGTTGTTCTTTATTACACCATAACTTTGCTCCTGCGGCAACATGGCTGTAGCAGAAAAATAATTGTGCCTGGGTGTTACATGCCAGATGTTTTTAAAGCAAAGGTGGCACTTTAATTCTAAGCTAGTTTAAATGGTAGCTATAAGCAGTCCCAGCAGAAAAAAAGGTTCAAAAATGTAAGGTGTGCTTAATTAGAAGCACATATTTCTAGATATCTTTCTTCTAGATCAGAGCTGTCCAACAGAAATATATGCAAGCACATATGTGATTTTAAGTTTTCTGGGAGCTACATTTTTAAAAAGTAAAAAGAAACAAGCAAGTTTAATTTTAATATATTTTAACCCAATGTATCCAAAATATCATTTCAACATGAAATTAATTTAAGAATTTATTAATGAAATACATTACATTCTTTTTTCCTACTAAGTTTTCTAAATCTGGTATTTCATACTTAGTGTACATCTCAAATTCAGACTAGATGAATTTCAAGTGCTCAGTAGCCACATATAGCTAGTGGCTACCATAATCAACAGCACAGTTCTAGACTTTACCCTAGAAAAGGACAATAGTTAATCCCTGCTAGCAGTTACTAAAAATATTCAGAGAAGATGACCCATGGGAGGCTCTCCATGATTCATTAATCACTCTGAAATATCTGCATGTGTCCTCTTCACAAAGGAAGGACTGCTGAGTATTGTCATTCAATCAAGATGATCACAGTTCTAAATTCAACCCAGAAAACATATTTTTAAAAATTTCTTTAAAAATCCTGGGGTCCAATAACTAAACCTTGGTTACTATATCTGCCTATAACGAAGGAAGGAAACCCAGAAATCAGAGATGACAAGGTAATAAGCGTTCTCACCCAGCTGTGGGAGGTAGGTGCTGCATGGAATTGTAGTGTAAATTAAAGGGAATAATGTGTGAAACGCATCAGGGCCTGCAAATATTGACCTAGCAAGGAATTACCAAAGAAAGAGAAGGCTCTGTCTCTGCCCCAAAGCTCTAAGTCTCACTGGGTCCAGGATAACAAGACAGAAGCCATGATACCGGAAGAATCCAAATGGAACCTAAGGGAGTGGCTGCCTGGGTTAAGTCACAGGACATTTCTGAGTATGGATATGTGTGGTCTAGTCCACAACCAACCCCTACCTGAATCCCTAATCTGTCTGTCCTATCCCTCCCCCAAAACATTTGAAAATAGATAAAATTAAGTAAAAGTTTGTGTTTTGGTTTTAAATGAATACCAACCTTGAAAGAGCAAATCACAAAAGAGCAACTTCAGTCTAAGATGGAAAGGAGAGGAAGTCTGGAAGAGGAAAGAACAGTCCCTTTTTGGGGGGGAGGAGGGATGGAAAGTGGTACTAAGTTCACCATTGTACCTTAAAGTTGTCTCTTACTCCATGTCTAGCCAGAGCAATTAGGCAAGAAAAAGAAATAAAAGGCATTCGTACTGGAAAGGAAGAAGTAAAACTCTCACTATTTGCAAATGACATGACATTACGTATAGAAGACCCTGAAGACTCCATCAGAACACTGTTACAACTAATAAATGAACTCAGTATAGTTACAGGACACAAAATCAATACACAAAAATCTGTTGCATTTCTATACACAAATAGCAAGCTACAGAAAGAAAAATTAAGAAACCAGTCCCATTTACAATAGCAAAAAGAATAAAATACCTAGAAATAAACTTAACCAAGGAGGTGAAAGACCTGTGTATATTGGAAACCATAAAACATTAAGTGAAAGAAATCAAAGAAGACATAATTAAATGGGAAGATATTCTATACTCATGGATCGGAAGAAGTAGTATTGTTAAAATGTCCATATTACTCAAAGCAATATATAGATTAATGCAATCCCTATCAGAATTCCAATGGCATTTTTTCTCACAAAAATAGAACAATCCTAAAATTTGTATGGATCCACAAAAGATCCCAAATAGCCCAAGCAATCTTGAGAAAGAAGAACAAAGCTGGAGGCATTACACTCCCTGATTTCAAACTATATTACAAGGCTCTAGTAATCAAAACTGTATGGTATTGGCATAAAAGCAGACACAAAGATCAATAGAACAGAATAGAGAGCCCAGAAATAAATCCACACATATGTGGTCAATTAATTTATGACCAAGGAGCCAAGAATGTACAGTGGGGAAAGGACTGTCTCTTTAATAAATGGTAATGGGATAATTGGACAGCCACATGTAAAATAATGAAACTGGACCACTATCTTACACCACACACAAAAATTAACCAAAAAGCGATTAAAGACTTGAACGTAAGACCTGAAAACATAAAACTCCTAGAAGAAAACATAAGCAGTGGGCTCCTTGACATAGGTTTTGCTGTGATTTTTTTATTCTGACATCAAAAGCAAAACCAACAAAAGCAAACAAGTGGGATTACATCAAATTAAAAAGCTTCTGCACAACAAAGGAAACCATCAACAAAATGAAAAGACAACCTACTAGATGGAAGAAAATAATGCAAATCATATATCTGATAAGGGGCCAATATCCAAAATATACAAAGAACTCATACAATTTAATAGCAAAAAAAACCCAAATAATCCATTAAAAAATAAAAGATCTGAATCAAATTTTTCTGAAGAAGACATACAGATGGACAACAAGTATATGAAAAGATGCTCAACATCATTAATCACCAAGGAAATATAAATGAAAACCACAATGAAATATCCACCTCACACCTGTTAGATTAGCTAGCATGAAAAAGACAAGAAAGAACAAACAATTGCAAGAAAGTGGAGAAAAGGGAACCCTGTGCACTATGATGGAAATGTAAATTGGTGCAATCACTATGGAAAACGGTATGGAGGTTTCTCAAAAAATTAAAAATAGAAGTACCATAAGATCTAGCAATTTCACTTCCAGGTATTTATTCAAAGAAAACAAAAACACTAATTCAGAAAGACGTATGCACCCCCGTGTTCACTGCAGAATTATTTATAATAGCCAAGATATGGAAACAGCCTAAGTATCCATGGATGGATGAATGGATAAATAAATTGTGGTATATATACATTGGAATATTATTCAGCCATAAGAAGGATGAAATCTTGCCATCTGCAACAACATTGATGGACTTCAAGGACATTATACTAAGCAAAATAAGCCCAATAAAGAAAGATAGATATCATTTCATCTCTACTATATGTGAAATCTTAAAAAAAAAAAAAAATTCAAGATCACAGATAACAGAGAACAGATTGGTGGTTGCAATAGATGGGGGAATGGGGGTGGTAGAAATGTGTGAACAGATATGGGGTTTTATTTTTGTTGTTGTTGTTTAAATATTTAAAAAATATATCATTTTTTTAAAAAGAAATAGAAGATTAGGACAAAGCTCATACTTCATTCTGACATAATGGTTTTCCTCTCTGCTACCTGTCTCATAGGGTTAGCTCACAACCAAGAGCTACTGTGGTCTCCCCATGTAACAGAGATGGAGAAAGCATTCAACCACTCCCAGCTAGAAACATGGCAAGTGAGGCACCATCAGTGTCTTAGCTCAGGCTGTTATAACAAAAATCTCATGGACTGGTTGGCTCAAAAAACAGACGGTTATTTGTCACCATGTTGGAGCCTGGAAGTCTGAGATCAAGGCACCAGTAGATTTGGTGGGTAAAAGCCTGCTTTCTGGTTGGAGACTGCCAACTTCTCACTGTGTCCTCAAATGGTAGGCAGAAAGAGGACTAGAGAACTCTCTGGGGTCTTTTATATAAGGGCACTAATCCCATTCATGAGGGCCCCATCTTTATGACCTAATAACCTCCCAAAGGCCCCATATCTTAATACCATCCCTTTGGGGGTTACGATGTCAACGTGTGCATTTTGGGGAGACAAAAACATTCAGTACATAATAATCAGTAATTGTCTAGGATATAAGCTCCTTAAAGACAGAGCCTCTGTTTCTCTTGTTACCTAGTGCCTAGACTTATAGTAAATGATTAATAAATATTTATTGTGGGGTGCCTGGGTGGTTCAGTCAGTTAAGTGTCTGACTCTTGATTTTGGCTCAGGCCATGATCTGAGGGTTGTGAGATCGAGCCCTGCATCTGGCTCCATGCTGGGCATCGAGCGGGCTTAAGTTTGTCTTTCTCCCTCTCTCTCTGCCCCTCCCCACCTCTAAACAAAAAACAAACAAACAAATAAATATTTATTACAAGAAAGGGACACAGCACTGTGGGTTTAGGAAATCAAGGCTGGCTATCATTGTGACGTCCCCAGAGATAAGACAAAGGACCACTCAAAATTTACCAAGGCCAACCATGAAAGCAGATGGGAGAGAGGGACAGGTGGCTATTAAGAAAGAAATGGACACTAGAGGAAATTTGGGAGCTCTCATTCCCAGCTTTTAAATAAAAGTGAGATCAACTCATTTGCAGATCAATTTTTCTTCACATTTATCTCTATTGATTTGTCACTTTTGTTAAGAGTCTACCCTGAAATCTAATCACTTTACTTCTATAAAGCTAATCCTAGATTCAACCCAGAGGTCATTTTTAGTTACTCTTAATCATACTGTCTTCTAATAAGCTAAGTAATTTCTCTCCATCTTTGATGTTTACACCATCCAAATATTTGTAGAGCATTATCACATCTCCCATTAGTTGTTACTGAGCTAGGCTTTAAAGATTAGACACATTTAGATCCTTTAAACCTGATAAATGCCTCAAATCAATCCTTCTATTACTCTAACCATTTCCGATGTTCTTCTTGACTTTCTTCAGGGTCTTTGTACATTTCTACACCACTGAGAAGTCTGTGGCTCAACCTGATATTCCAAAAAAAAAAAAAAAAAAAAGCCTGACCAGAGTCATATAATTACATAATTTTCTTGGATCACCTACATCAAAATGCCCCCAGAGTAATTACTTAAAATCATATTCTTGGATCATACAACCAAACGTAATGAATCAGAACCTCTAGGAGGCTGGTGCAGAAATTCAAAATGTCAAATTAAGAAAAAAACCCAGGTTATTCTTAGGCACACTAAAGCTTGTGGACTACCTACAAAAAGGCATTACTAAGAAATCCTCAACATAAAATTTAAATATCTTTTCTACATAGATAGACATAAAAATTTTTTTAAAAATTGTCCACTATTATTTGTGACCGTGTCACAAATAAAGGTGGTAGGGAGAAAGCAAAAAGGGTCTCAGACATCCAGGAGAGGGGACAAACGGCTTTAGGTATGTTACTTGCAGTCTTCTTCCCCATTACCCTACAAATCCCAGCTACCCTTCTGTTTATTTCAAGTTCATGGAATTGGATTCATCATACCCTTGATTTTATGGCACACTTTCATCATTGGTCCATGCAGCTTTTGGCTATTTGTTTGCTTGCTTATTTAAAATATAATAAACACTAGTGATCCTATTGCCTAACATAGAAATTGGAACATTCACAAGAACTTACATTCTCCTGTGTGATCTTTTGTTTCCTGTCCCTTTGTCCCAGCTCTCCTTACTATAACAACTGTTAAGTGCTAATTCTGAGGCTGGCAGAGAATATGCTGGGATATTTTATAAAGTTCTTCCTTCACATTACGAAGAACCACTTTGAGAAAAAAAAAAAAAAAACAACTACAGAAGTTATCCAGTTTGGATAGAACAAAGAGGTTTTAAAGGGAGAGGAAGCCTAAAAAATAATTTAAAGTCAGATTATCAAGAATTCTGAATACTGCACTAATGAATTTGAACGCTCATTTTGATAGACAGTGTGAAGCCATTGTGTATTTTTTGTTCTTCAGGAATATTCACCAGTCAGTGGTATGTAGGCATGGAAATTGGGAGAAACGATAAGCAGGAACAAAGGTAAATAAGCTGTTTAGTCAACAAGTGTGCACTAAATGTCTACTGTGCACTAGGTGAAGTGCCAAGCTCGAGAGATACAAAGATAGTGTCTGCCCTCAAAGAACTCACAGTCAGCTGGCAAGACAGACAAATAAATTTAGTGTCATAGGTGAAATGAGAGAAATTTATCCAAAGGAGAAGTAAGACCTGAAGGATAGAGTCCATCCCATTAGGGAAATGAAGTATATCAGGAAAGGCTTTCACAAAGAAGGTCATGTTAGAGCTAAGTCTTGAAAGATGACTTTGAAAGAACTGTAAATAAAACAAAAATCTGAGTCTCAGAAATAGGACTGGAAAAAGACTAGTACCTTTAATCCAAATTCCACCTAATATCCACTTAGTTTCCAGAACTTGACTGTCATACATGTAAGCCAGGAGCCATGTGATTCAGTCTCAACAGTACACACTCAGCAAAACACTGTTCAACAACAGTGATTTTGAAATCACTCAGTCTCTTTGGATTACATTTGAAGAATTACAATTCATAGTTGTGTTCCTTAAAACTTTAATTTCTTCTCCCATTTATTTTTTTTCATACCCTGGAACACTTTTCATGCCACTCTCCTCAACACTCTCTAAAAATACCTCCTCCTCCACATCTAATCTGAACGCTCTGGTTGTTCTACCTTTCCCACCTTTCTCATTTTGCATCATGAATCCCCAGAAATCTGGCCTGGCGATAGCAGAACATGCCTCAGGAGGCAAGAAAGGCAAAGAAACTCCAGGCAAAGCCAAAACCCTTTCTTTATAGATGAGGGCATGGGAAAGGCTCAGAATAGTCTTAGGTTATCTCTGTCTTCAAATAATCATAATATCCAAATACCTAATCTTTTAGAAAAGTGAATTTATCAAAAATAGGTATAACCTGGTCTTCTAGCCAACCTACCACCTGAGAAGTTGGAAGACTAAAAAAATAGAAGGGTGAAAAGGCGGATAAGAACCAGATTGTGGGAGGCCTTGAATACAAGCCAAGAAATTTGAATTTTATATTCTTATCAATGGAAAGTCAGTCATCAGAGTGTTTTGAGAAGAAAACATCTTAAGAAAATAATACATCCAGTGGTTGAAGGAGAGAAAGGTGTGAGGCCACTAACAGTCCATTATTATCTTCCTCAGTGTCAAGTATAACTCCACACATTTAAGGGTGAAATTATTGTTTCTTTTCCTAAGAACCTGCATTTATCACTTGCTACAAGGAAGGACTGGACTCTATTGTTTCCTTTGTTTTCCTAGCCTCCAAAGCCACTTTCTGTTCAACACTCATTTTACCTCCTCCCTGCACCTGGAATATTCTCTTTTTCCTCACCAAGTCAACCAACCAGGCTCTCTTTCATCAAACACAACCTCAAAACCCATTGTCTCTACATTCTAAGTGAATAACTGGTTTGTACAGATGCTGATTTTTTTCTCCTGCTCTCAGTGTTTTCACAAATTTTAAGATGCCAAATCTTCCTTTTCATGAAATCTCCATTGACTCAAATGCAAATTATCCTAACCTTGTTGTTGCCATGTTTTAGAACTATTACCTTGTAGTTTGGTGATTAAAAAAAAAAATCTCTTTCCCTTTTCTTTTTAAAAAACTCACTCCAAACTCAATACCAAAATATATGAGGTGTCATTTGTCAAAATACAAAGAATCAATTTTTTTAAGTTTTAAGTAAAAATGGAAATATAATCTTGAATAAATTAGAATTTAATCATTGACATCAATATCTCCCTTCTGAATGGGCTGGAGATCCTCACTTCACTTCTGCACAGGCTCTAAAGATCGACCTTGGTTCTATACATGTTCTACATGTGCACCTCACTTCTGAATGTGCTTTAGATGCACACCTTACTACTACCTTTTGTTGTAGGCAGAATATAGTTGAACAATTTTTAATCTATTCTGATAGTCTGTCTTTTAACTGGTAAATTTAATCCATTTACATTAAAGTGATTGCTGAGAAGAAAGGACTACTTTGCCATTTTGCCATTTGTTTGCTTTATGTGTTATATCCTTTTTGTTCTTTAGTTCCTCTGACACTGCCTTCTTTTGTGGTTGATTCATTTTTTCTTCGAGTGTGCCATTTCGATTCCCTACTCATTTCCTCTCCTGTATACTTTTAAGTTATTTTTTAGTGATTATCATGAGGATTATAATTAACAGACTAAATCTATAACAACCTAGTTTAGATGGATACCAACTAAGCTTTAATAGCATACAAAAACTCTGCTCCTGTATTTCTCTCTCCCCTTATGCTCTTATTGTCACAAATTAAATATCTATATACTGTGTGTCTGTTAACATAGATTTATAATGAACATCTTATGCATTTGTCTTTTAAATCATATAGGAAAATTGAAAGTTACAAGACAAAAATATAATACTGGCTTTTATATTTACCTATATGAGTTACTTTTACCAAAGTTTTTCATTTCTTTGCATGGCTTCAACTCACTGTCTAGTTCACTTTCATTCAGCCTGAAGGACCCTGCTTAGCATTTCTTACAGTGTATGCCATTAGCAATGAGCTCTTTCAGCTTTTGTTTATTGGGAAATGTCTTAATTTCTTTTTCAATTTTGAGGAGCAGTTTTTCCTGATATAGAATTCTTGGTTGGCTTTTTGTTGTTTTTGTTATCAGCACTTTAAACATGTCACTCACAGCCTTCTGCCCTCCATGCTCTTCTGATGTGAAGTCAGCTGTTAACTTTATTAAGTATCATTTGTCTGTGATGAATCGCTTTTATCTTGCTGCTCTCAAGATTCTCTGTGTTTAGCTTTTGATAGTTTGGTAATAAGATGTCTTCATGTGGATTTCTTTGGAGTTCATCTTACTTGAGGTTTATTGAAATTCTTGGATGTGTAGATTCATGTCTTTCATCTAATTTGGGAAGTTTTCAGCCATTATTTCTTCAATATTACTTCTGCCCCTTTCTCTCTCTCTTCACCCTCTGCAATTCCCATAATGTTTATGTTAGTAGAGCTGATAGAGTCCCACAAATCCTTTAGGTTGTGTTCATTTTCCACCATTCCTTTTTCTCTTTCTGCCCTAAGACTCAACTTCAATTATCCTATCCTTACGTTTGTTGCTTCTTCTTTTGCCTGCTCAGATCTACTGCTGAATCTCTCTAGAAAATTTTTCATTTCAGCTATTGTACTTTTCAGCTTCAGAATTTCTATTTGGTTTCTTTTTATAATGTCTATGTCTTCATTGATATTCTTTATTTTTTCATTGTTTTGTTAATTTCCTTTAGTTCTTTATCCATAATTTCATTTAGATGTTTAGATTTTGTCTAGTAAGTCTAATGTCTGAGCTGGCTCAGAGCTGTCTTCTGTCAATTTATTTTTTCCTGTTAAGAGCTATACGTTCCTGTGTCTTTGTATGCCTTGTAATTTTTGTGAAGATTTTGTTGACATTTTGACATCACAATGTGGTAACTATGGAAATCAGATTCACTCCCCCTTTGGGGTTTGCTGTTATTGGTTGTTGAGGGTTTCAGTTATCCATTTGCTAAGTGACTTTTCCCAAACTTTTTTTTTTTTTTTTTTGCAAAGACTGTATTCTTTGTTATGTGCGATTCCCTAAAGTCTTTCATTGTCAGCAGTCAGTGATCTGACAGAGATTTCCCTAAATGCTGAAATTTAGCAATCTCTTTCTTCTTTAAGCTTTCCCCCAGTTGTTGTAAGTTTTTTTTTTTTTTTTTTTAGATTCTGGAGTTCTGAAAAACATAATTCTATCTTTTTTTTACCAGCTTAATGGCTGCTTCAGTGGAGGGACCAATTCTTAGAGCTTCCTACTTCACTGTTTCTGTTACATCACTCATGCATCTTACTTCTGAATGCCTTCTAGGTGCAGACCTCACTTCTGTAAATACTCTAGATGCACAACTTACTTCTGAGTGTGCTCTAGATGTTTATCTCATTTCTTTCTGTATAGTACTAGATGTATACATCACTTTTGAATGTGCATCCAGATACATGCTTCCATGTGCCCAATTAAATTTGAGTTTATCTCCAATTAGAAGACAAGGGACTGTAAGAGGAATGACTTTTCTTAGGTTATATATATTTATTCTATGGCAAAGAGAAATTTCTTTCATATTTACATATGTTTCTTCCTTTCTATCCTTTTCTCAGAATGGGCCTTAATAATTGCTCTTTACCAATTTTGCTTTAGACCTATAGACTAGAATTTGTAATAAAGTATGCCAAAAAGCAGTGACAAAAAAGAACTATGATTCCTTTTTGTTTCAGTTTTCCAGTAGTCCCCTATGAGGAATAATGAGTTAATGCTTGCAAGCCCCTCTGAAGTATTAGGATATTACATATTACTGAGAAGAGGCAAGAGCCGTATGTTAAAAATTAATTGGAGGAAACCACTTGCAGATTGTAATAATGAAACATCCCAAGTTCCAAGGGCACTGGGGACTTCAAGTAAACAAGCCCTCATTAATTTGGCTAATTAGTCACTTGCTGTATTTGCTAGTTTAAAAGCGGCACCCTTTTAAGCAGAAAATTGAGCTGTAAAGTGCTAAGAGCCATATGTGGGTAAAGATGGCATCAGTATCCTACACCTAGGATTTCAAACCACATCTCCTATATTCAAAAACGCATTTAGGATATTTGGATAGTTCAGAGTCATCCAAATAACCTGAATTGACAGAGGGAAGATGAGAAAACAGGCCCTGCTCTGCTAGATAGCAGAAAAGAGAAAAGGTTAGGGAGAAACTGATGGGAATTGCTATTATATTTTTTTTTTCCAAAGGGAAGCCAAAAGGTTTTTTCAGACTAGGCTTCACATAAACGGGCAGTGCCTTGTTATTGGCCAACACTGAGGCAAGAGAAAGGGGAGAGGCAAGTTTGATTCCTCTGATTGGCAAATACACAATCCCATGTACTCCAACTCCTGAGAACCTTGTCTCATAACAAAAGAGAAAATTAGATAACTCATGTAAACTGTGGCAAAGCCTGGTGAACTCTTTTGCCACAGAGAGTCTCAGTCCATTGAACTGAATGCTTGTGTCTACCAGATGCAGCATCTTACTGTCCTAGGCTGGGTTAAATTTCCATTCCACTTTCCATTTCCTTTTATAGCACCATCACTACCGTGGCTTCCTGATTAGCAGTTGGATATTCCCTGGCTCCAACGGCATTATATTTATAAGCTAGCTCCCAGGGTGAGTCAGACCTAATATGGCTAAACCATCCATCATATGTTTAATAGTTTCAATCGCTGAAAAAATTTCCTAATCTTATTTTCAAACCCTAGTGATCCATTCATTCAAATCCGATTAAAAATTTTACTGAACACATATTATGTACAAAAGCACCAACTTGTAGAGAGTACAAAAATGACTAAAATTTTTCCTATCTTAAAGGTCCTAAAATTTGCCACTGCAAGCAATTATCACCTGCAGGATAAAGGGTATGCTACTCATGGTAGAATACAATGGCTGATTTCCTATCCTCTAGAAAACTGAAATAGCTTCCAAATTCAACTCACTTAGAAATCCATGATTCCAAACACATTAATTTAAATGAATTCTCATACAGCACTTGCACTTTCCACCACTATGTTTGTCCCAGAACAGTTCTCTCTGCTTGCTTTCCAAGCACAGTTCAAGTGGACCAGAGCTGCAGAGAAACTGTGGGAATAAACAGGGCTTATGTAGTCCGTGCAAAGAGGAAATGTAAATATCCTTTTAGCAGGCAAAAAGCTAGAATATATTTTTGAGTGTTGCTAATGAGTGGAAGAAGCAAGCTGCTTTAATCATGCAGTGGTGCAAATTGGATATTTATGGGTTTCCTGTGGTGTTCAAGGTGTTGCTCCTTTCCAGTATTTTAGGAAGGAAAGCTTTGTGTTCTAAGAATAGCTTCATTGATAATTCTCCCCTGGGCACAAAAATATTCTAATCTGGACTGGTAAATTTTATCTGAAGAGCCTGAAACTTTCAGTGAGTGTGAAGTGTATCCTTAGGCCTTTGGGTTGTTGTTTGTTTGTTTTTCACCCACTTCAAGTGCACATAATTCAATGGTTTTTAGTATATTCACAGATAAGTGCAGCCATCTCCACAGTGAGTTTTAGAACACTTGCATCACCTCAAAAAGAAATCCTGTACCCTTTAGCTATCACTCTTGTATCTTCCCATTCTCCCGTCCTCTAGGCAGCTACTTATCTACTTTCAGTTTCTACAGACTTCCCTGTTCTGGAAATTTAATATGAATAGAATCATATACTCTGTGGTCTTCCATGACTGTCGCCTTTCACTTATCATATTTTCAAGGTTCATTCATGTTGTAGCATGTCAGTGCTTTGTTCTTTTTTATGGTGAAATTAAATTCCATTGTATGAATATACCACATTTTGTTTATTCATTTGTCAGTTGGATAAACTGTACATTTGAGTTGTTTCTACCTTTTGGCTCTTATAAATAAAGCCACCATAATCATTTGTGTGCAAGTTTTTATGTCCACATAAAATATGCTTTCATTTCTTTTGGCTATATACCTAGGAATAAAATTGTTAAGCTATATGGTAACTCTAGGTTTCATCATTTGAAGAACTGCCAGACTGTTTATCAAAGTGGCTGTACCATTTAATGTTCCCACTTACATTCCCAGAAGTTTATGAGGATACCAATTTTTTCAACATTCTTGCAAACACTTGTTATTATCTGACTTTTTTTATTTGAGCCATCCTAATAGATATGAAGGGCTATTTCACGATTCTGATTTACATTTCTCTGATGATTAACGATGCCAACCATCTTTTCGCTTGCTTATTGGTCATTTGTATATTTTTCTTGGAGAAATGCCTATAGAGATCCTTTGCCTATTTTTTAATTGGGTTATTTGTCTTTTTATCATTGAGTTGTAAGCGTTCTTTATATATTCTGGATATAAGCCCCTTATTGGATATATGATTTGCCAATATTTTTTCCCATTAGACTATCTTTTCACTTTCTTGATGGTGTCCTTTGGATCACAAACATTTTTAATGTTGATGAAGTTTTAAAGAAACTTTGTAGCACGGTGTTTTCAACAACTCAGCAGCATGGATCAGCCTTTGACATTGCCGACCTCCCTCAGCCCCCTTTGACATGACCACCTCTGAATTCCTCCTGTTCATCTTCACACCCCTTCTCTCTTCTTGCCCATTCGGCCTCAAGCCACACTGTCCTTCCTTCCATCTTGTAGACACATTAAGCCTTTTCTTAGATTTGAATCTTGATATTCAGATATCAGTTCAAATATTACTTCCTCAAAGAGGCCCCCCTGACACCCATCTGAATCACATCTAGTCATTATCACATTACTTGTTTGATTTTCCTCATAACACATCTTGGTTGTTTATTTACTTGTATAAATACTAAATTATTGCACTGGAATAAAAGCTCTATTAGTGTATCCATTAGTTATCTATTTTGTTCACTGCTGTATCCAAAGTTCCTAGAATAGGAACATGCCATATAGTAGGTGCTCAATAAATATCTGTTGAATGAATGAATGAATTCTCTAGCCCAGACATTATGCTAGGGACTAGGGGCAAAAGAGTAAATAAGACAGATCCCTGAACAAGGGTAGTGTCCCATTAAAAATATGCCTTGTGGTCAGTGTTCTTGGAGGAGATATGTTTGTTTGTAGGAGATTCATTCGGCAGGATGAATTCACTTTTTCTTTATTAAGTTTTTTTAAATATTTTATTTACTTATTTGAGAGAGAGAGAGAGAACACAAGCGGGGGGGGGGAGGCAGAGAGAGAGGGAGAAGCAGACTCCCCGCTGAGCAGGGAGCCTGATGTGGGACTCGATCCCAGGACCCTGGGATCATGACCCAAGCCAAAGGCAGGCGCTTAACCGACTGAGCCACCCAGGCACCCAATTTCTTCATTTTAATTCCAGTATAGTTAACATACAGTGTTATATTAGTACCAGGTGTACAATATATTGATTCAACAATTCTATACATTACTCAGTGCTCATCATGTCAGTGTACAGTTAATTTTTAACTCTTTACTTTTAAATGAACTGCCTCAAAGATATGCAATATTCAGGATTCCTTTAGTTCAACTTTATTCTGTTCACAAATACACTTGTCATTGCATTTCATTCTTGCTAACTCACCTTATGAGATTTTTTTTTTACGTTTATCACTACTAGCAAAGAGAAGTGAATAGACCTGATTATACTCTCTTCCTCCACGTCTAACCGATAAATCATAATGATAATCATAATCACAATGCTTTTTAGAAAACGTCTGCTGCCCTATCTGAAGGAGGGAGGAAAAAGCTATCCCCCTCTCATGATCTAGTTGAAAGACCCACACTGGCCACTGGGAGGCTGGGTTTCAGTCCCAGCTTACCTAGAATTAGCTGTGTAACCTTAAGTGTTGTGTACTTTTTTAGGCTCCAATTTCTTCCCCAGTGATTTTCAGTTGATAAAATCTTCGCTACTTAATTTATGGAATTTGTGTGAGGATCAAATAGGGTAGATGTCAAAATACTTCTAGCTCCTCCGGGGCAGGGAATGTGCTGTAATCAACTCAGTATCTCTAGGGACACCCAGATTTAATCATGTGCAAAAACACTTCCTGAAAGAATCCATACTCTTAATGCACCTCCATACTCTTGCCTAACTGATTTCTTCTGCCTGGAATGACACTTGCCTTCCCTTTCCCCCCTAACTCCCTTCCATGTGTCAATGTTTGCATAAACACCGTTTCACTCTAAGGAATGCTGGTTTTGAATATTCTGAGCTTTAGAATCTTCAATGTAACAGTCATATAGGGATTAACAGCTTCAAGATTAAATAGGAATGACTGAAGATATACTCTGTAACGGGAACCGCATACATACATGCTATAACAAACTAGAAAGGACATTCAGTGCGTTTCCAAGTTTCCAAGTCCTAAGAAACTAGTGATAATTCTTAATCAGCAAGGCCAAGAAATGTCTACTATGAGCTGGTCTAGAGCATTCTTTTTGCAGTCTCTGTGATACTTCTGTCTGCCCATACTGCTCATCTTCTTTGCCATCGGCATTAATATATTCACTCCTTGCTTCAGGGTCTGTTTCAGAAGCTGTTAGGTGTTGCTTATGCATGTTTTCAAAGCAAGTACAGTTGTGCAGATTGTGCACTGCAAAGAAGCACCCAGCTTGGTGGGAGTGGGGGAGTGGTAGGAGTAAGGGCTGAAATCCAGACTGTTCTGTGCTAGCCATACCAGGAAGAAGAGGTACCTTTTGTACTCTGTCCCCCTAGAGGCAGCAACATTTGGCAATTTATAGTATATAAGCTTGTAGAAGCTCTCTTTCAAAATACCAAGTGAAGAACTCAGTCTTCATCAGTTAATTTCTACAGAAGAATGCATCCCTCCAAAACTCTGCGTAAAGGGGCCAGCTCTAGGATGCTGGCTTTGCCTCCCCCTAAACTCGATGCTTCTGGTCCAGGGCCCATGGTCTCTCTCTTCTTGATCAGTGTTCACCATCCTGAAAGAGGAGGCATTTCTTTAACCTTTTGGTGAAACGTTCATTTCTTGATTGGGGTCTGAACTGAGAACTCTTCTCTCTCTGGGATAACACTTCCTCTGTTTCAGAAGTCACTCATCCCAGTGGTAATGATGGGGGTTGATGACAGTTAAATTATGTAATGCTCAATATCCTGGGGGCTACACGTGCATTACAGCTAAAACGTAGCATCTAATTAGGAGGGCCACTCGATCTGTGAATTCTACCCCTATTTTCTTTGCTCTGAAACATTTACATTTCACAATATTGGGGTGAGGAATAAAGTAACTGTATAATGTTTGACTGAATACTAAAGAGGAATGAAGCCACTTGCAATATTTTTTCAACATTTCTCTAAGACCTTAATGAAATTTTAAGTTTCAAGGCGCTCCGCACAATTGAAATACATATGATCTCCTATAAGGAAATTTTCACAGAAGCCAAAAACTCCAACGTCATTAAAATTAAATATGTTGCCATTAAAAGAGGTGGGCTTCTTTTAAATGCACTGAAATGTAAAAATATTACTTCAAACTTAAGTCCAACACACCACAAAAGGAGGAGGAGATAGCTGTTGAAAGAATTAATAATGAGAAATGACAGAACTGTTTTATATCTATCGCTCTTTGTGTTTCCCCCTTCTCCTTAAAAGCAAAGATACTATAACAAAAAATTTAATAAGTAAAAAATACATTTTAAATGAAAAACCATGATTAACTTATTAAGAACCATTAAGTATATAATTACAAGGATTCTATTACATTAAGATACCAATTTCTTTAAAGCCAGAAATAATACCTACTGAAACTTTAATTATTTAAATGAGAAGAGAAAGAGGCATGTTATCTTCTCTGACAAAGATTAAAATCAATTTAATTGCTTCTCTGCTGCCTTGACATGATTCTCGCTGTGAGTCAAGCAACCAAAAAGGGAAATTAATACCGCAGCTGTTAATCAAGTGATATCTGTGCACTCCGTTTGATTACATCAGGGAGAAAACCGTTGCTACTCGGCTGACTCGGGCGTCCACGCCACTCAGTGTTGTTGGTGGGAGTTGGGTGAGCTCTGAGAGGTGCTGAGTCTGGACTTAATTTTGAGAGCCTGCGAGAGCCCCGGCTGAGGCTCGGCCTCAGGAAATTGCAGGTTGCTGTGTTGGAGCCTGAGTAAAGGCAGTTCTATCAAGACAGAGGTCTGTTCCAAATTAAATTCACCCTTTGGCTCCTGATTCTACTGTCCACAGTGTGAAGTACAAAGAAACGCAAGGGCATCTCAGGGCTGGAGAAGGAGAAAGAATATGAGAAACTGGCTAAGATGGATGATTTTTTGCCTGTAGAGCATAACAATATATTTTCCAAGGTAGACAGCAGCAGTTTCCAGAGGTCAAATACCAACTCTCTCACCCGAATTAGAACACGCATTTGAAAGCCAGGTACAGTGGCAAGCGCTGTGCACCTCAAGGCCCTAGATGTGCTGGTTTCAAAGCGAGGCTTTTGTTCAACACCGGCGCTGAGTGAACATCCAGCAGCATCCACACTTGGCAAACTAATGTATCTGATTGTAAGAAAATGGTATTGTGAAATATTTATGAGGCTGGAAATACAAACCAGTACCCTGCCTCATCACGTCTTATCAGCCCTTGTTAACTTCACAGATGATGAGAGGCACCAGGAAAACCGAGGTTGTCAAAACGAATGGATTTCAGGCACTTTGCACCCATGGAGCTCAGTTTCATCAAAAGTCCCTTTTTTCAGGAACTTTTAACCCTCCTCTTCCTGTTTGCCTTCACTTTTCAGAGACGGAGGTGGATAATAACAAATCTTGAGTAAATACATTCCTGAGGAGAAGATTCTTCTGAGAACCTTACCTTTTTCCTGGATAGGAGAAAAAAACACCCAGTTAGGGAGCGAGAAATTCAGTTCAGAGGAAAAAGTTTTGTGTTTGGGCTTTTGAACATCCCTGCCAGTGACATGAAAGGATCATGAGGAAAGTGCCCAGTTGGAGGAGAAGCCTGCGTTTAGCAGGATATGCAGACAGGCAAAACAACACCAAAAACCAAAAAAACACATACTGCTCCTCCCTGACCAAAGGGTACTCCACATTTTTTACATTTCAGAAAATTCATCACTGGCTCAGGTTAGCCCATGGGATGAGTTAAGATGCCCATCAGCTCTTATTTTATCTGAGCCCAGTTCACCTGTCCCCAGGATCTTGCAGATGACTCTGCTTGGCTCTTTTTCATCAAATACAACTCATCCTACTATATTGGATCACCTTGCTGTTAGCCTGGCACTGTCCCTCCCCATTTCAATTTGACCAAATTGAAACAGATGCCCAGAGGCCACGGAGATCAAGACTGGTATAACAAAATTTGGAGCCAGTTTCCGAGCTTAAATCAATATTTAACGGTAAGCCTGCTTTTATTTATTTATTTTTTGGCAGGCTTTTACTGGCAAATATCACTTTAAACTGAAAGCCAGAAGCCTTAATTATAAAGGACGCCGTTCAGGCTATATTTTGAAAAACAATAACTCATTTGACAAGCCAACCTGGTCGTTTAAGGGATTGCGCTCCCCCAGAATCAGGCAAGGAGAGGAGTGTTATTGCTTTCTGTACCCTTCAAGGATGTATTTAATTACCTCATCTTCAAGCACGCGGAGACCATTCAAATAGGGGAGAGGGAGACAGGGGGAGTGAGAGCCAGTCGCCGTCTCAGTCAAGCCCAGCAGAAGCCCCGGGCCCACCAGCAACATCACAGGCACACCACTCGGAGCCGGTGCCCGAACGGGATCCATGGAAACGAGCGCAGTGGAAAACACCCGCCAAGGCAAGGGAGGATCACCCACGGGACTTACACACCCGGACCTCTGGCTAGAACGGAAGACCCGCACGCACACTATTCCACGGTGATCTTTGTTTCACCTCTCTGCTCCCCAACATGTGTGGCAAACCTTCTCTTGATGAGTCCACAACACAACAACTGGGAAAGAAGTGACATTAGGTCCGAGACATAAGCCCCATTGGGCTTGCTGGGCTCAGCCAGCCTGGACTAGAGATTTTGTTGCTTTAGTATAATTTTCGGAATGAGTTGCAGATACCAAAATTCCGTTTTTATCTCGCCTACTTTGAACAGTGATAGCAAAACAGAAACAGGTGATCCACCTGAGTTATTATTAAAGAGAAAAAAAAGAAAACCAGTGCACGCACGGGTATACAAATGAATCCACACCCAACTTATCGAGCATAATACAGCTCACCAAGAAACAGAAGGGACTCAGAGCAATCACCTAAGGAGGAAAAAACCAGTCCCCACATGGGCATCAAGCCTGTTTCTCCCGTGTCTGCCAGAACAGAGTCAGGAATGGTAGTCTTTCTCTATGTTGTTATGTTGTTTTACAAATGCAGACCAGCCTCCAGCTACCGTTGTCTTTCCTCTAGAAAGTAAAAATTCCAGGAAGCTTCTCCCCCTTGAAATGCCACCCCCAACTTCCACACCCCCATCTCCCCACCCGGGCCTTCCAGAGACTTGACACTTGCCTTTTGCTTCTCCTCCAGCTCTGGGCAAAATGACTTCCACAGGATCTCTTCCAGACACTCCTATAGGTTCTCACACCCACCTCTGTGAGCAAACCAAGGAGGGGGGACCCCCATCTACATGGACACAAACACAGTTGTAGGGCTTTAATTTCATTTCATCGACTTCTCTTTGCAGCTCGTCTGTCTCTCCCACGTCTGCCGCCCGCAGCAGGAGATTAAAAGAACAGAGGAGGTAGAAGCTCTTGTGAGAACCACGGGAATTTTGGCAGAACCTTTATAGGAACCATATGGCAGCAACTTTGCAATACAGGAAACACTTCTAAGGGAGAAGATATTATTATTCCCAAGAAATTTCTCTCACCCGCACAAGGGAATTGGGCACTCCTGCCACAGGATGGGAGTAATATTTTCTGGAAAGACTGTAGGATACAGGTTTTATCTAACCTTAATGTAGCTAGTCATAACAGGTCCTCATTATAACCCGCAATAGATTTTACTAATCCAAAACAAGAAAAGACAATACGTGGTATTTCTGATATTCCCTAGTTACTACAACCTGCTTATAGCACATTTTACTCATCTGTGTAATGAAGGGACTGAACGAGATGAATGGTTTTTAATTTTTTTATCTTTGTCGTAACTCCTTTTTTCAATCAAAATCTTATTCAGAAGAACTTCAGTACGTAAAACGAGATAGCGACAGAGCACATCTGGATGAAACAAGGGTCAAAGGTCTGGGTCTGCATTCTTAGCTTCCTCCTGACTCTTCTCTTCTTTCCTTTTTCTTTTTCTTTCTTTTATTTTTTTCAAGAGTCTTCCCCCAGATTATTATTGTTTGTTCATTTTAAACAAGTAGAACAATGAGAGACACCCGTCACCTCCAGTTCTACCAGATCCAAACACGCTTTACTTTCTGGGTAAAGAAAGACAAGCTATGAGTTACATTGCCCCCAGTGGGTCTGTGACTCTGCAACCAGCTCCACAGTCCATGTGGACCATAGACTTCTCCCATAATTATTTCGGGGGGCAGAACTCAGCTAACAACCAGGAGCAGCACTCCCAGAGGAGGTCCCAGGACACTGCCTCCAGCCCACGCAGCCATCGAGTGTGTCATGAATTAGACATAGCCATGGAGGAAAAAGAAAAAAGTGGCTGAAGAAGGGCATCACCACCCCCAAACCACCTCTGATTTAGAGCTTCAAGAATGCTCTTGTGAGAATGCATCAGAAATCTCATACTGCAGGAATGCCTGTATATAGTTTGAATTTTTAAAATATATTTGAACTTAAGTTCACTCTTGACGTAATAGGTATGCTTTATTTCCTAGGGTATCTTGATTTCCTCCCCCCTCAACTGTTTAGTCCTAAACGAAAGAACTCTGCAGACACTTTAAAGGAAATGCTCCTGAACCAAGGGAACCCAGATGGAAGCATGATGGAAGCAGTAGCCTATTGAGAAAGAATATAAAAACATCCTTTAATTGTGGTCACTATAGATACATATGTGCTTACTATTATTCCTTGAGAACATGTTCTAGAACAAGTATTAATATAATTCACTTTCTCTGGGCAAAAATTAGGATGCTTTCAAGAAATAAGGATTCCAAATATAGTAGGAGAGTTGCAGAAGTAGTTCATTTCATAGGAAACATGTAAGACCAGTTCCAGTCCTCCATGACCAACGTTTGAGTTTTGGAATAGTGTTAGTTTGCCTTAGAAGTTAGTTTTAGAAGCCATCACTTTTTCCTGGATGAAAAACCTTGAGTATTTTACTTAACTTTTCAGAATCCCTCACCTGAAAATGTGATGATGATGATGATGATGATGCCTACATCCAGTCTAAATCTACTTCACAAGAGTAGAAAGGAGCTGGAACTTGAGTACTAGCCAAGGAGCCTAGTTCTACCACCTAGGTTCTGGGACTGGTAGGGTCAGCCTCAGACCAAGACATACTGGATACCTAGCAAGCTAGGTATTGTTATTTTTTTTTTTTTAATATCTTTCAACATTATCTACCGGAGATGTTGGGGGCTAAGATGAGAAAGAACAACTTCTATCTATCAAATTCTATCTTGCCCACTATTACTACTCAAGAATTTACCTTGGGTGTCTTATCACCTTCCCTCCAAAGCAGCTTCTCTGTGTTTTTCTTATAATATATACAGTACTGTCCCTGAGAGGAGTTCCAGAAATATCATTTTTCTCCATCTTTTCAAATTTCCAGGGATAGTTCAGACCCCAAGGATATTCTAGTGCTCTAAATTATTGACAATGTAGGAAATGACCCAGGTGACCTCCCAATTTAAGCTGAGTCTGGGTAGGGCCTCCTCCCTGACAACTTCCCAGCTGAGCTGACCTTCCAATTTAATTTGATTCTGGGTGGGCTGTCCTAACAGATCCATCAAATAACATCAGAGTGAGTGGCAACCAAAGTCTTTGGTGTTGGGGGTCCAGCTGAGACAAACAATAGCAGTTAATAAATCAAAAAGACAAAAGCAGGATTGAAAGTGAAAAAGGATATTCTCTGGAGCTGAGACTGAGCGACTAGAACCAAGCAGAAACAGGTCAGGCAGGAAGGAGGTGTGTCCTGGTACCTGGGTCTTGGGCAACAATGATAGATGATTGTGCCTTGTCCTGATACTTATCAGGGACTCCAAGGTGTATCACTGTGTTAGGGTGACTTAAAGGTCGAGGAAGACAGGCTCTAGAGTTGTCATGAGAACTAAGTATGATAATGCATGTAATGGCTCTTGCTATTAGTGAGCTGCTGTTCCGTAATTAATAAGCAAATGTTGTGATTACTACCTCTACTGCCTTAATTACTGATGTCTCCCAGCTACAATTTCCTTGGCATTCTTAGTCCTTGCAGAGAATGTAATTAATGCTAGAGAAAGACATTAATAAAGATCATGAGTTTGGGATTCAGAGAGAGCTGAATTCAAATTCCAACCCCATCACGCATCAGCTGTATGAGCTTAATCAATTCACGTAACCTGGAGCCTCAAGTTTCTATTTTTCAAAATGGGGATGATACTGATGGCTTGAAGGGATGCTGTGGGACTGAAGGCAGCATTCATAAAGGGTCTGGCCCACAGTGGTAGTCAGTAAATGATATGTATTAGTGTTATTATTTTCATTTAAGTTGAACCATCGCTGTAGGAGTCTTGGAAGGAGAGGAATGATTTTTTTCCACTTACAAAAAAAGGACAATTCCTCAGGGCACTCCAACCAGAGGAGGAAGCCCTCAATGTAAAACCATTAACATATGCATTCTTAAACTATTCAGACGATAGCAAGAAAACTCCAGGGTTGGCACAAAGTAGCTCCAGTTTACTCTTGCGGTGTCCTTTCTTAGCGGATGGAGGGAGGTGGGAAGGCTTAAATGTCCTAAGAGTTTGATTAACAGGTTTTTTTTAGAAGAAAAACTTTTTTCTTGACTTGTGATTTGGGGATTTTAAAGTTCTAAATTGACTATCGGTGTCTTCAAAGATTAGAGAAGAATATTTGAACTTCCCAGATTGCGTGAAAAACTGTGGGAGTATTTCACATGTCTGTAGAATGGTTTTAAAAAAAAAAAAAAAAAAACCTCAGCAAAAATGCGCTCCCCACAGACTGACGGAAACGTGCTGAAACGTCGGGTTGAAATCAACACACCCACCACAGTCCAGAGACACAGCCAGCTTCCAGGAGAAACGCTGGGAGAGCAGGTTCTGAGTGAGTCGCTTTTCTTGTGAGTGGAACCAGTGTGCTCCTTGGAGAGGCTGAAGAATACGTGAGCCAAAGCCTTGGAAAATTGACACACAAGCCAGCAATTCAACAGGTCTTGGCTGCACACAGACCCAGCCTCCACGAAGGAGGCGAGCACCAAGGGTTGGCACGGAGAGCACAGCACAGATGTTGCTTAGCGTGGTTTCCTGTTGCGCCCACCTGCCCCAATCCACCTGCACCCTCCTCCACCCCAGGTCCATGCCAGCCGCCTTCCCATTCTCTCTCTACTCACTCGCCATGTCTCCACTGGGTGTCTGCACGGGCCCCACGGATGCCTCCCTCCCCTCCAACTCCTCTCTCAGAAAGAATCTTTGAAAAAAATCTATGTATGGTTTCCCTGCCCCATGCAGCCCTGTGTGCTTCATGTGCGATAACTTCAAGAATATGATTCTCCGAGATTTCACTTCTCTGGTAAAAGAGAGCATATTGCGCTAAAGAAGGTAACTGAGGTCTCACCGGGGCTCCTCATCATGCTCCCTAGCACATGGGAAACGGAGTTCACCATTCGATCTTCTACTCGCAGCAGAGAACAGATGTCTCCCCAGCCCCCTTCGCTAAAAACCTAGAGCGCCGTATCCCAGGAACAGATTAAAAGAGTAGCTGGAAGCATACCCGAGCTGAGGATTTACAGATGTTCAATAAAACCTGCAAACAGCCCACCAAAATCCCTGCACAGAGCTGGAAAGGGCACGCGTCCAGCTCGGTTGGAAATGGGTCCACGGTGAGGGAAGGAAACGAGAATCATAGCTGTTCCAGATATGCGTGTCACAAAGGATGCTGAGGCGCTCAAGCGCATCCTTCAAGAATAGCAACTTTCCAATCCATCACAGTCTGTTTCTGAACTTCAGAATTCTCACTGCGCCATTAAAAATGTTCAGTTTTGTCAGAGGGTGTAACAGATCTCTTACTGCCAAGGAGCGGGAAGAGGCACAAGCCGAGGTGAGCTTGGTGTGAGGCAGAGAACACAAATACCGTGAGAAGTCGCCGGGGAGCCGATCGCAGGGCTCGGCACCAAACAGGCATCCCCGTCTTATTATCCTTCTCTTGATTGCCCTATTTGGACACATTTGTAAAAAGCATCGCTCGCTCCCTCGCCTTTATTCCCCAAATACAGCAGATGGCTTCAGTGCAGTGTTTCAAATCAGATGTTAGGCAGAGACCAAGCCGGAGCCCAGAGCATCTGGGTTTTCAAGAACGCAGAGCGCAGAGCATGTGAGAGGACTCAGAGAGCACAGAGGAGAGAGATTGCTCAGGGTATTTACCAGGCCATTTTAGCCAGCGGGAGAATAAGCCCCGAGCCGTGGGATTCTTCTTTCTTTAACTTTAGTGGGAAGGAAAGGTGTGGGCTCACAGAGCACAGTAAGTGGATTATTTCAGGAGGGAGAAATTTTAGGTAAATTCCTTTCTTCAACACACACACACACACACGGAGAAAATGCTCTCAAAATTTTCCTATCTGAATTATTTTAAATAGGGTATTAAAAAGAGACATAAGTGAGGATCAACTGAAAAAAAAAAAAGGAATAATTCAGCACAATGCAATGTTCATGTGTTTCAAAAACCTAAGTGGGTTGGGTTCAAAAGGACACGCTACTGTTTCTGAAAATTATACTTTGTCTTTTTAAAAGATTGTCAGGTACAGAGTTAGTGAAGTTGTGATGCAAAGACACACGGCGTAGAAATTACTTGTTTCTGTCAGTATCTGAAGAAAGAGTGAGGAATCGGAGTGATTTTGTAGTGTCCAGTCGGATATTCGTCAGCCTTGTCACACTGCCAACCTGTTAGTCACAATACCGTGCTGTGAGATCTTAGGCAAGCTACCGAATCTCTTCAGTGGCCCCAGTGTGCTGACTTGTAAAATGAGAGGCGAGGCCCCAACTTGCGCTAATATTCTATGAATACATGAAATCCCACCTACTTAAATAACACATGTACTTAGTACAATATCTTGCACATAAGTGCTGAGGAAGTGATGGTTCTCATTATGGATAACAATATAAACTTCCCATGTCTGTTGCTATTGTTATATCAATGTTCTTTAAACGCCAGCTGCCTTAACTTAGAAAAGCAAAGACTGGGCAGCTCAGACCTAGACCGTGACCTGGTTGGGCCGGTGGGAAAATGGGGAAAGCAGGTACTCACATCCGTACCTTACTTCTAGGAAGTAGAGTGAGCGACCCATTATCACATCCTCTTCTGGCAGCATTTTCTGATCTCACCAAAGATTTCCCTTAGGGATTGTTTAGGATAGAAATATGGGCCCCAAGCCTTTTCTTCTTCCCATTTCTGAACTTTTTCTAATCTACCTAAAGATATGCTCTTCTTGGTCCTTAAAGCTATTTTAAAATAATATACATTTGTGTGTTCCCCATTTGGAAAAGTAATGGCTAGTTGAAAAGGTCTAAGAATAAACCAATGAAATTGTAACATAAAGCTCGAACACAAAGGGTTCCACTCTCAGCGACTCTTTCTATGTTTCCCTTAGTGAATGGTATCCATTTCGCTGAGTGTCCATGCAAGCCAGGAAAATGAGAACTGTCCTGTAGACTTTTCTTTTGCCACTTTCACTTTCTCCTTCTCCCTATTCTTCCTCATACCTTAACCAATAGTTAGTTATATAATGCCTTGTCCATCATATATATTTGATGAATATTTGTTGAAACACCACTAATACCTAAAAGTTAAAAAGGCCTCTGTGTGTCAGACAGTCTTCTAAACGTCTTATAGGTATTCACTCATGTAATTTTCACAATTCCATCCTCCCCATATAATAGATGGGGAAACTGAGTCACAGATGGCTTAAGTGTCTTGCTCAGAGTCCATGTGCTCAGCCACTGTTCTTTACTGTCTCTTTCCATCTTGACACATTTAGGTTTAATCCTGCCACCAGAGTCAAGTTGAGTAAAACAGTATATTGCTGTGCTTAGCTACTGTTTTTCTCTAGTTTGTCCTACAGATATTATTTTTTAAGTTTGTCTCACCTTCCCAACTGAGTAGGTGCAGCCTGGAGCTCTAGAGGGGCACAGATGTCAGTGCAGAGAAACATAGGGTGGCTCCATCACCCCTCCCTGGCAGCCTCACGGCAGCCCAGTTTCTCATGTGCACACAAGTCAGCAGGATGGGAAGCAGCAGGAGAGAAGCATCAAAGGTAAACTGGGAGCAGCCTAAGAAGGGAAGGGAATATAGACTTGATTCAGTAACCGATTATGAAGAATTGGAAGTCCACAGCAGGGCGTGAGGTGACCCAAGCTATGTGTTAGGAAGGTCAATTTGATAGCAGTGCAAGGGACAGAGTGGCATGGGGACAGGCTGGAAGCAGGGATATCAACTTGTCAGCTCATCCCTGAGCCGCCTCTGCTGAGCCATCATGGGGGCTTCAAGCTGTGTGGTACAAATGGGAATGTACAGATCAAGCTGAGAGATATCTTGGAGGTAAAATTGGCCTCTGTGCCTCATTAGACAGAGGGGGCAAGGGAGAGGACAAACATATTTTCAGAGAACAGGAGAAAGGTAGTATCAGTGGGTTGCAGTGGTGAACAAGATAGCCATGGGCCTTGCCTTCCTGCAGCTTATAGTCCAGTGGAGACACACACTGGCTAAATAAGGTAAAAAATGTCAGGGGTGCCTGGGTGGCTCAGTCGGTTAAGCATCTACCTTCAGCTCAGGTCATGATCCCAGGGTCCTGGGATTGAGCCCCGCAACTGGCTCCCTGCTCCGCAGGAAGCCTGCTTCTCCCTCTCCCACTCCCCCTGTTTGTGTTCCTGCACTCGCTGTCTCTCTCTCTGTCAAATAAATAAATAAAATCTTAAAAAAAAAATAAAAAAATAAAAATAAATAATTATGTCAAGTTCTAGAAGAAATATCAATAGATAGAATATGAGGTCGCAAGGAGGAAAAGAGGTCTACTTAGAGGTAGGAAAATAAGCAGTGAAGTCTTGTGTCATAGAATCCAAGGAAGTGGCAAATCTCAGCACGAAAGAGATGGTAACCAATATCAGACATTAGGAGGTTATATGAGTTAGCACTAGATGGCCATTAATGGCTTTGGAAAGCAGAATCTATAGAGTGGATGGGATAGAAAATTGTGCTCAGTCAGTTCGAGAGTGCCCGAGGCATGAGAAAGTAAGGAAAATCAACCCATACCATGCTTGTGGAAGTCTGGCAGAGAAGGAAAGAAATGCGGGTAGCTGGAAAAGGAAGCAGGTTTGAGAGATTTTCCTAAGATGAGGGCAAGTTTAAGTGCTTCGTGGCTTAAATTCAGAAGAGGAAAGGGCACAGAGGAAAGAGAAGAGAGGATTAAGAGGAGAGTTGCACACATGAGCCTTGAAGAGAAAAGTAAGAATGCTTTGCCCAGCAGACAGCGCATTGTCAGG
This sequence comes from Halichoerus grypus, assembly GCF_964656455.1. Classification (NCBI taxonomy): domain Eukaryota; kingdom Metazoa; phylum Chordata; class Mammalia; order Carnivora; family Phocidae; genus Halichoerus; species Halichoerus grypus. The sequence continues at coordinate 108,999,393 of NC_135716.1, forward strand.
GGGCTAGAAAGGTATAAGGACTAGGTGCTTTTATCTAAATATTGAATGAGGTCAGGAAGCAGCCCTAGGAAACGTTTGCCCCTCCAGGTGGGCTGCATCTGAGAGACATCACCACTCTCTTACGAAGAGAGAGCTGCATACCAGGAGAGAATCCTGAAATAGTCTGTTATTACAAATTCAATACACAAACAGCATTTGCAAAGTCACACCAGCATTTATCTCAAGAAATCAATAAGAAGTATTAAGTGGCTCTGATTTTCCTTTTACCATCAGAAACAGGAAAAATCTAGTAAGCTGTTTGGATAGACATTACTTAAATCAATTACCTACAAATAATTAAATTTATTTTCAAGTACAACAAAATAGGAAAATCATTTCAATTGCCTCTTTTAGATGGATGTATTTCCACAGTGGGCAATGCATAAGCAGGAAGGAAAGAAAAAAGAAGGCAATAACATTTACTGAGCACCTACTAGGTGCCAAGTGTCCTGGATTAGATACAAGATGTCTGTCCTCACTTAATCCTAATACCCTATAAGGTAGACATTGTCACCTTCTTATAGAAGAAACTGAGGCTCAAACATAGTTAAAGAGCTATTCTTCTGAACGATCATCTTTTAATATAACTACCCTAGGTTGTTGATGTCTAGAGACTGGCTTGGTACCAACCTCTAGACCACTGTGTTTGGTGTCCTGCCAGCATGGTAACCCCGGGGCACTCAACAATCCCATCCTTAGGATTTATCATCAAAAGGACCTTAGGAACTCATCATTTCACCCATGACCATTTGTAGTGTACATGGTCTCAGACATCTTTCTTGCCCACAGTCTTCTCTCTGGCAATTGCCTTGCTGAAGGGGCAGGCCCAGGTAGTTTTACTCAACACCTCTGCCCTTTGATCACAGCTCAGGGGATATCCCAGGATGGAACATTTCATCCAAGGCCACATGCTGGCCAGTTATTCTCTAACAAGAATCCAACTAAGACTCTGAAAATGCATCAAGTTGTGATGCGCTCTGGAACTAAGAACCATGTAGGCATGAGGTTGGAGTTCGTGCCAAACCAAAGCCATGAGTAAGTTCTACTATGGGCCATGAGAGCAGCAAGTATGAATAGAGAGAAGGTGATCTGAGGAGAAGGGAATGGGAAAGAAACATAGAGAATGGGGGTAAGAAAGCATACAGACCTGGGGAAAGAGAGATTATCTCCATTCCTGACTCCTGTCTATTTGAGGCTTGCCTATACTTAATTTTGGGCCCTTTTTGCCCATGACATTGTCTAATGTAGCTTTATCATAAACCCTACTTTTTAAATTTGTAAGTAAAATTATTGACCAAAAAAATTGCTCATTTAACATAAAATATTGCATTAACAGTACAGTAACATTAGCTAACATTTAAGGCTGCACATCCAAAGTGCCATCTATTAATTCATTTGATCCACATAGCAAAGTGTTAATTCTATTCTCATCTTACAGGTAAAGAAATAGTAATGCAGAAGAGTGAACTCCATTGCAAACTCATTGCCTAGCACAAGTGGGAGCCTACTTCCACCCCCAAATAAACTCTACTCTGCCTGTGTTTCAACTCAAAGTTAATTCAGGTCTTAAATCCAAGAGGGTTTTCTAGCTAGCTTAATTGGTGGAATGGGAGTAATTCATTTCTTTTTCAACTGCAGAAACAAGTTGAAAATAGCTACAGAAAACAAAATTTATTCCTGAACCAAAAATTAAAACTTAATAATGCACAAGCAAATTGCATTGAGCTTCTATCACATTTTGCCCTTGCTGAACATTTTTGGCTTCAACAGCTGCTCCATGAAATGTAACTGTCACTACAATGAATAAATAAGCAACTATTGCTGAGATACAGCTGCCCCTTCTAACAACGTTAGGGTAAAGCCTTTAGTGGCACCACAGGCCGGAAGAGGGCCGCATTCTCGCTGAATATGGATGGGATTGCATGGGGTCTACAGCAATCCCCTGAGATTACAGTGTATATAGAAGCACAAATGAGCTTCAGAGTGGACATTTACTATTTGGCCTGCCCGGCAGATTTTCCTTCTTCTGGGGATTTTTCCAAATCTAACTCCATTTTAACTACATGATTCCTATGGGAGAGCTACCATTTTTCTCCATGAGCCTGCCTATCTGGCCACAGCCAATTGGTCCAAGCCAGGCCAACCAGAGCCTTCCCTTGGGATTTTGCACACTGGAACGAAGAAAGAGAACCAGTGTCTAGGAATGGAAGATTTAAAACGTAAAACTCAGGAGCTATCAGCAGGCCATGTTTTCTACCCCACAGAAGGCAGCCTGCTGAGAGAGAATGAAGCCAACATTCAGAGACAAAAGAAGAATGCTGAAAGCACTTGAATCCCTGGTTCTAGTAGTTTCTGGGTCTAGCTGTATCACTGTTTCATTGCTCAATCCCTTCTTGGATTATAGAGGCCAGTAAATTCCCCTTTTATCTAAATTGGCTTGATGTAAGTTTCTGTTGTTTGTATAAGAGTCCTAATACAATCTTATCATTTGTTCTCAATTCTTTGGCCATTTGTAAGGGAGGACACACTCTCTTTTGCACAAAAACTTGAGTAGCCTCAGTATGTTCCTTTCCTTCCCATTGTCCTTCCTCTGACCAATATTCCCCTACTACCAAGATTAGCTTCCCAATTCCATGATTTTTACAAGTGTCTTAGAATCAGAGCCACCACACCGCAGAAGCTCAGGAGTGCCATTTGCAAATGTGAATCACATCCTCTGGAGTTGCACAATACATAGTCATATTCAGCAGCCCTGCTGATACCCAGTATGGATTTAATGCTGAAGAGAGCATGACTGGCTTGTTTACTTAGCAATGTTAGCATACAGTTTATGGAGGGCAAAGTGGCGAACGTGGTCTCCAAACAAACCAATGTGTTGTAAAAGAACAAAAAGTTACAGGGGTGCCTGGGTGGCTCAGTGGGTTAAGCGGCTGCCTTTGGCTCAGGTCATGATCTCAGAGTCCTGGGATCGAGTCCCGCATTGGGCTCCCTGCTCATCATGGAGTCTGCTTCAGATTCTCTCTCTCCCTCTACTCTTACCCCTGCTCATGCTCTCTCTCTCTTTCTCTAAAATAAATAAATCTTTAAAATATATATGTACATTTACTAACCCAGTAGGATGGGCCAGCCATCTCAAATGTGGGATCCAGTAGCAAAACAATGCTGGCAAGGCCTGTGGGAGGATGAGGGGCATTGAAGGTTGGCAAAAGCCATGAGCAGAGAAAGTTTCATGGGTCATTCAGTTTCTTATCCTCATGGTCAGCAGTAGAGGTGAAAAGAGAATCTTAGTCTTCATTCAGTGATTCTGCTTATTGGGAGTAGTCTATATAACATTCTAGTCATATCCCAATGCCAGGGGCCCCTCTAATCACACTGCATGTACCACACCAGCTCAGTCTATCCAGATGGAAGGGAAATGGGCACCAGAACTTCCACCATCACCGATATCCTATGAAGGAGTCTTTTGTGTTTTGCAAGCCTCGGATTACACTTCAATAAAAGGGCACTGCTGAAGTCCATCATGCCACAAGTCATGGCTGGGCCTTCCCAGGAAGGGCTTGGAAGAGGATTTTACTCCAGCCCTTGCCTTTGTCAGAACTTGCTCAAGAATCAGGGTAGACTAAACAATGTGGACACGACGAATAGGTTAAACTTCATGAAGCAAAGAAAGGAGGAGCAGGGGCAGGGTTCTACATTCAACATAGGGGAATGCACATTCTAAAGGCCTTTTTTTTTAAAAAAGAAAGGCTTCTTTCTTTCCTTAGCACCCTATTCCAGGTAGTTCAATGGTTCTCACATTTAGGGAGCAAAAAATTTCTATAGCCTTGCTACTCAAGGTATGGCCAGACCAGTTGCACCTGAGAGCTGGTTAGAAATGCAGAATTTCAGCTCTACCCCAACCCTACTGAATCAGCATCTGCATTGTAACATGATACCCATGTGATTCATGTGCACATTACAGTTTAAGAAGCCCAACTTGAGGTATTTATTTAAGATGCAAATTTCTAGGCATTGCATCTAAAGATTCTGATTCTGCAGGTCTGAGGATGGACTCAGGGAGAGATATTTTACCAAGCATCTCTGGTAATTTTTATTCTGGAGTTTCCTGGACCACACTTAGCAAAATATCCCATGTCCCAAATTTCCCTTAACACTGGTAAAAACAATTTCTTATTCTTCTGCATATTTGAAAGAGTAAGGAAAGGAAACATAGAAAGGAATAGTTTCATTCTTTCATAGGAAGCCAACGGTCAGAGAAAAACAAACTATCAATGTCTATTTCTGCCTCTCTACCATGGCATATGTCCTCCTTCCTAGCTAAACAAGCAATAGAAAGAGCAAACAGGAAGACCAAGAAATAAGGAGCCAGAAGAGTGGGAAAACAGAAGAGAGGTGAAGAACACAGGAGAGCGAAGGGAAACAAAATGGATCATTGCCACAAGATCCATATTATGACTGTCATTAAAAATTAGAATTCCACAAAAACTAATGATGTAATATATGGTGATTAACATAACATAATTAAATTTAAAAGAAAATTAGAATTCCAGGGGCGCCTGGGTGGCTCAGTCTGTTAAAGCGTATGCCTTCGGCTCAGGTCATGATCCCCAGAGTCCTGCTCAGGGAGCCTGCTTCTTCCTCTCCTGGTCCCCCTGCTTGTGGTCTCTCTCTCTGGCTCTCTCTCTCTCAAATAAATAAATAAAATCTTTTAAAAAAAATTAGAATTCCAGTAATATGAAATAAGCAGGACCTGTTTGAAGCAACCTTAAAATACTCCTGAGAGACTTTAAAGAAGATTTGAATAAATAGAAAGTATATATTATTCTTGGATAGGGAAAGAGTATTCAACATATCAGTTCTCCTTTAATTAATCTAGAAATATTTTTTCAAGTTGACAAAATGATACAGAGGTTCATGTGCAAAAATAAACATATGAGAACAGTCAGAAGAGAATGAGGAGTTATAGCTTTATCAGATATGAAAATATATTGTAAAGTTATGCTAAGTAGAAAGTTTGCCATTGACACTAGTATAATCAGACCTAATAAATATAGATATGTGGTATATTATAAGGTAAATAATAGTGTACTAGATAGTACATTTATTGGATAAACTGAATAAATAAATATTGTGCAAATATTTAATAGTATTGAACCAATTGAATAACCAACTGCAAAATTAAACTGCTGCTTATACAAAAATAAATTGCAGATGGAGCAAAAACTCAAATATACAAATAAGAAAGCATAAAAATATTAAGATAATACCTACATGAATAATCTTTTTTTATTATTATTCAAGAAAAGGAAGACCATCCCCTAAACATGAAATAAAACCCAGTAGCCATAAAATGTTGCAAAAATTTGAATGCATAAATTCTAAAAAGTTCTTTTTGACAAAAGCTAAAATAAAAACTTTAAACTTGGAAAAACATTGTAACACATATAACAGACTAATTATATGAAAAAGAAAATAATCCAACAGAAGACTTGAGAAATGACGTAAGTCAACAACTTATATTAAAAGAAATATAAATGCTCAGTAAATATATGAAAAGATGTTCAATATCACTAATAATAAATGCAAATTGAAACAAAAATGAGATACCATATTTTACAGATTAACAATGATTTTAATAGTTTTATAATACTTTTTCTTGAATCTCATACATTGTTGGCACAAAGATTACAAATGAGTACAAACTTTTTGGGGGCCACTATGGCAATATTAATCCAAGTTAGAAATGCTCTACTCAGGGCACCTGGGTGGCTCAGTCGTTAAGCGTCTGCCTTTAGCTCAGGTCATGATCCCAGGGTCCTGGGATAGAGCCCCATATCAGGCTCCCTGCTGGGCGGGAAGCCTGCTTTTCCCTCTCCCACTCCCCCTACTGTGTTCCTGCTCTCGCTATTTCTCTCTCTGTCAAATAAATAAATAAAATCTTAAAAAAAAAAAATGCTCTACTCTTTCACTGATGAATTTCACCTATAGGGATTTATCCTACAAAAATAGTTGATATGTGTAAAGGTACCTGTAGAAGGGATCTGTAATAGCAAAAAACTGAAAACAACCTTCAATAGAGAATCTGATAAATGCATTATAGCACATCTATACCATAGACTATTATGCAAATGTGAGAAGGAACAAGGTGTAGAAAGATGACTAAGAAATATTAAATGGTCAGGGGCCGCTCATTTCAGAGCAGGATATATAGTATAATCCTGATTAAAGGCATGACATCTGAAAATACACTGCCTAATTTGCAACCAGATTTCCAACTAATGAACTATATGACCTTAAATGAAATACTCAACCACTCTGTACCTCACTTTCCACATACTTAAAATAGGAATAACACTATGTACTTTATAGGGTTGTTGTGAAGACTGAAACAGGCATGGGGGCGCCTGGGTGGCTCAGTCGTTAAGAGTCTGCCTTCAGCTCAGGTCATGATCCCAGGGTGCTGGGATCGAGCCCCACACTAGGCTTCCTGCTCAGCAGGAAGCCTGCTTCTCCTTCTTCTACTCCCCCTGCTTGTGTTCCCTCTCTCACTGTATCTCTCTCTGTCAAATAAATAAATAAAATCTTTAAAAAAAAGAAAGAAAGAAAGAAAGAAAGAGGCATGTAAATTGCTTAGCACAATCCTGAACATATAGTTAGCACTTTGCCCAAGAAACTATTCACAGTGGTTCTCTCTGGGAAGTGGGGCTGGGCTTGGAGCTTACACGGGATTTTATTTTATACTTTTCTATACTGTTTGATTTTCTTCAACTTAAACATATTACTTTTACAATAAAATACTCCCAATTTAAATTTCAAGTTAAAGAATCATATCAGAAATTGATTTTAAAAGACTATTCCATGAGTATTTCAATATTTGTCATATTCTCAAATTAAATTCCCCTCAGAATAAATGTCTATACTCTTTCCTCAAATAATAAAACCAAAGAGCAGTTCTCTGGCCTCTGTAAATCTCACACTACCCACCCAGACAGGAGGGCTGAATTTGCTTGGTGAAGGATAACAGCAGTGAGTCACAAGGCTTAAGTTGACTTATTTGTTGTTATAATAAACCATTATTCATTCATTCTCCAAAGTATATAAGACAGACTGACCTTGGCAGCATTTTTTAGGAGTGAGAAGACTATAAGCCAAATATCTAATCATCAGAATCAAAATCTGATTTCTGGATCATCAGAAAAATCGGCCTCTTCTGCTGCCAAATGATCCTCCTGCTGACCACATTTTCAGTCAATCAGAATATAATCCTATCACGGGCAGTGAGCGAGCGTGAGGATTGCATTTTGTTTCATAGCTGTTCTAAACATGATTACTGCTTTCATCACATAGCCATATCATCAAGTCAATAAGGATTTTCTATACTGACTTTTCATGTTGCACAGACTGTATAGAGGAACCTGGGTAATTCCAATTTGCTGCACAAAACCCAGCTCTGCAGAGAATAGATTAGTACCTGTTCACCTTGGCTTGTTAAGGATAAACCATGGTACTACTCACCAGTCCATTAGTACATTTCTCTTATTCCAAATATATGAAAAACTCACCAACCCTAAGTCATCTTCAAATTAGGTTCCTCTTTTAAAAAATAGAATTTTAAGACACTTCTCTTACTCAAGCCACGGATGCTGTGAAAATCGTACCATTGCATTCCATTCTTTGCACATCCCTACATTTAAAAAAAAAAATCATACAACGGTCTCCCCTTTTGAAACCCAGAGTTGCTGGACACAATAATGACTAGCCCAGCAGGATTTTATGGACAGAAACCAACAGCATTCAATTATCAAAATATTCTTCCAGCCTCAAATGTAAACTAAGTCCCAACAGGACATGGAATCACATCTTTCTGTCCAAAGCTCCATGGCCCAAGAGCTGGCTATGAAGAAATGAACCAACAGAGCAGGAAAATATTTCCTTGAAAAGTCCTGTGGCGGGGCACCTGGGTGGCTCAGTCAGTTAAGCATCTGCCTTTGGCTCAGGTCATGATCCCAGGATCCTGGGATTGAGTCCCGCATCGGGCCCCTTGCTCGGCAGGGAGCCTGCTTCTCCCTCGGCCTCTACTGTTCCCCCTGCTTGTGCTCTCTCTCTCTCTCTGACAAATAAATAAAAATCTTAGGGGTGCCTGGGTGGCTCAGTCGTTAAGCATCTGCCTTCGGCTCAGGTCATGATCTCAGGGTCCTGGGTTTGAGTCCCACATTGCGCTCCCTGCTCAGCAGGAAGCGTGCTTCTCCCTCTGCCTGCCGCTCCCCCTGCTTGTGCTCTCTCTGACAAATAAATAAATGAAATCTTTAAAAAAAAAAAAAAAAGAAAAAGAAAAACTCTCTGTCATTTATGAAATTATGGTATCTTGGTTTTCCTACTAAATACAGGTATCTCCTTCTTGGTCTCATTTGCAATTCATCATCCTCTGCTTCCCTCTAAACCCTGGCATGTCCCATACTGGGTGCAGACTCTCCTTTCTATCTTTCTTTACTCCCTTGGGATCTCATCCAGTCCTATGGCTCCAAATACCATCCATATACTGATGCCTTCCAAGGGAGATTTCTGGTACAAGTATCTCCCTTAATCTCTAGGCAGCTATCCAAAGGCCTAGATGACATTTCCACATCAATGCCTAATAGAGATCTCAAACTTAATGTGTCTAAGCTCCAATTTTGTCCCCCAAACTTGCTCCTCTTCCAGGCTTCCTTGTTTCAGAAATGGCATTATCATGAACCCAGTTTCTAAGCCAAAACCTACAATTCATCCTTAACCTCTTTCTCTCATCACCTCTTATATCAAATTATCAAATCCAACAATCTAATCCCATAGAACATCTCAAATGCATCCATTTATCTCCATTACCATTCCCTCTACCCTAGCCCAAGACACATTTATCTCTCACCTGACCTTACACAATAGCCTCCTAATTGTTCTCTCTGGCTACCAAGGAAATCTTTTAAAATATTAATCAGATCATGCTCCTCCCTTGTCTGAAATTTTCCCATGGTTCTCTATCCTTCTTAGAGCAATATCCAGACTTCTTACACCGCCTTCAATACCCTGCATGATCTGGCCCCTGACTTGAATGAGCTTATCTCTCTCACTCATTACAATCCAGTCATGCTGGCTCTTTTTCTAGTCCTTGAATAAACTGAGCTTTATCTCACTTCAAATGTTGCACAATGTATTCTACCTAGAATTTTCTTTCTCTGAATCTTCCCATGGCTGGTTTCTCTGGTCATAATGGATCTTGGGTTAAGTGTAATCTACTGCAGAGTAACTCCTCTGACTACCTACCTAAAATAGCCTACCAATCGTATCTCTTTTGGTCACTCCCTGTAACAACCTCCTACTTTCTTTCCTTCATAACATTTATAACTGAAATTAGAATTTTTTTTAATTATTTGTCTATTTTCTACCCCCCCATTAGAATATACACTCCATGAAAACAAGAAGCACAGCAACTCTGGATCCCTACTACACAGAAGAATATTTGGCACATAGTAAGAACCCAATAAAATGGGTGAGAAGAGTTAATAAATAATGAATAACAAAGATAGTGCAAATGCGAGCTTTGCATCCATTTATTTAACCATTCCAAATATTTATAAGGTGCTTTGTTGTGATGTTCAAGTTGGATATAAAAATAAGCGAGTGTTCCTCTGCCCTTGAGGAGGGGCATCCCCAAAACCAAATTCATCAAAAACTACCAAAGAAAAGCCAAGGGAAATAGATAAACTAGAAGGAAAGTGTACAGATCTTTGTTTTTGTGACATCAAATAATTATCTGTAGGTATTTACAGAGCTGAAAAAAAAATAGGCAGGTTGAGGTTGAAGAATTAGGCAGCTTTCAAATATTGAGGATGAAAGTCAGACTGGAATAATCAAGAGATAATTATTATAGAAAATAAAATTGTTGTAGGAACAAAGTAACCCATCTGTTTAGAAACTGAGAAGGAAGAATAAGAAGGACAAACGTAATAAAATCAATAGAGATATTTTTGAGCCTGGTAATGATACACACGGCACATGTGTGAAAGAAGGAAAGGAAAGAAAAGAGGGAAAAAGAAAGGGAGAAAGAAAAGGATGGAAAATAAAAAGAAAGATGAAAGAAAGGAGAAGACAAGAGTAGCATGGAGAAGAAGACATAAGGAAAAATAAAATGAATGTGCATCAATAATCAGACATATAGAGGCTGGGGAGACCATCATGTCTGATGAATATCAGACAGAAACTGTGCCCATGAGTTGGAAGTCCCACTAGACCACAAGCTTTCCAAAGGCCTGGGCTGCAACTTACTTTGTGTTCCCAGCTCCTACTGTAGCAATTGTTAAGTTGGAAGTTTTCACTGAGGTTCTATGATATGATGGAAGATTGCAAACTGAGATAGCAGCTCACAGAAATTTCAAAGCAGTGCTGTATTAATCGGCTCAAGCTGCCATAACAAAATACCACAGACTGGGTGGCTTAAATAAGAGAAATTTATTTTCTCACAGTTCTGGAGGCTAGAGGTTCAAGATCAAGGTGCCATCGGCGTTAGTTTCTGGTGAGACCTCTCCTCCTGTCCTGTAGATGGCCACCTTTTCACTGTGTCCTCACAAAGCCTTTCCTCTATGGACATGAGGAAAGAGGGAAAGAGTCCTGGTATCTCTTTCTCTTTTCATAAGGACACCAGTTCTGTTGGATTAGGGCCCCATCCTTATGACCTTATTTAACCTTAATTATCTCCTTAAAGGCCCTATCTCCAAATAGAGTCACCTTGGGGGTTAGGGCTTCAACATGAATTTGGGGCAGTGGAGAGGACACAATTCAGGCCACAACACATGCCAAAAACCAGTTAGATGGCTCTAAAACTCTCAAGGAGAATATCAATGCATTAAGAAAGTGGAGATGAAAAGATGTATGAGAAGGTATTCTTTAGGAAAACTCTGGAGGCAATATACTCTCTGCCTCCAAAGGTGATAGAGGGGCTGCCTAACCTCTCAGCTCAAGCCTAGTGAGAGGGGCTTTAACTCAACCATTGAAAGATGGAGGCCTTGACGTGTGTACCCTGTATTTCCAGTGTGAGGCCCAGGAGACTGGTCTTGATGCATATCTGAAGAATCTGGAAATGAGAGGCTGTGCTTATCAGCCTAAGGTGCAGGAAACAGCTGTCTTTTTTTTTTTTTTTTTTTTTTTTTTTTTTAAAGATTTTATTTATTTGACAGAGAGAGACGCAGCGAGAGAGGGAACACAAGCAAGTGGAGTAGGAGAGGAAGAAGCAGGCTTCCTGCGGAGCAGGGAGCCCGATGCGGGGCTCGATCCCAGGACCCTGGGATCATGACCTGAGCCGAAGGCAGCCGCCCAACCGACTGAGCCACCCAGGCGCCCCAGGAAACAGCTGTCTTTGAGAAGTTATTGTATCCCCACCAACAGCAAGGCAAAGAATACATGAGTGTCTCCCACATGGGGGGAAACAACCTAGAGCAAGTTTAAGTGCTGCCAAGAGGACCACCTGGAAGGGTAAAGGATGCCAATAGAGAGAGTCTTGTCTACACTGAACCCCTGGAAGACTAGGGGCTAAAGGAGATGTTGGCTAGCAGGAGAAAATGTGCTTCTCAAGGTTATACTTCCAGGATCCCAGCAGAGAGGCTCCTAAAAATCCATGGAAACCAGTGCAAGGGACTCAGCTTGGAATGGCTGAGCCAGAAAATGAGCCCAGAAAATGCAAGACTATCTTATGATAGTACCAGTCAAGTAAGAACTTTCCATTCTCAGTTTTCCCACCTGCCCCTTTGTGCTCCAAGAGCAAAGGGCCAGAACCCAAACTAGCAACCTGGGAAAGAAAAAAAGACAAAAGAAAAAGAAGTATACTCTAGCTCTTAACAAGGCAGTCACTAACCACCAGAAGCTGGGGCAAAGGAGAATGTTTAATTCAAAACTGAGTTAGGTTTTATATTGGACCAAGCATTCTAGTCATGGAACTAAGATTACAAAAGTCATGGAGTTTGCCAGTTTTTATTAGCAGGAAAACAACATCCATATCTAAAAAATTTCAAGGAATAGTAGCAGGAAAACTAGAGGCGCTTACTGATTACATCTCATAAGACATGCTTGTTTGGCATATTGGTTATACTAGCATAAGACACAGGACATTCAATACACTTTTCGATCAATGTAAATAAAATCATTTTAAAATACTAGCAAACTGGGTGGGAGGATGGGTTAGCCTGGTGATGGGTATTAAAGAGGGCACGTTCTGCATGGAGCACTGGGTGTTGTGTGCAAACAATGAATCATGGAACACTACATCAAAAACTAATGATGTAATGTATGGTGATTAACATAACAATAAAAAAGTAAAAAAATAAATAAAAAAATAAAATACTAGCAAACGCATATAGTATTTAATCTGCTTCCCTTGTCATGTACTTTCATGTTTCACTGACTGCTTACAATAGCTCCATCATTGATGTGGGCACTATTATTATCTGTTTAATGAATGAAATTCATTAAAATTGAGGCAGAGAGAAGTACCCCAGAAACAGGATCTATGAATTGGGGGCTCCACTAGACACTGAGTTTCCAGAAGCAGCGAGGAAGGGGGAGAGCCAGGATTCATACCCAGGCAACATGTCTCGGAGACATTCTCTTTACCTCCATCCCGTTCTGCTCTCTCAAATTAGCAAACTGCTCTGTCCTCAAGGAATTTACATTCCAGAAAGGATAAACAAATAACAAACAGGTAAATACATAAATACAAGAACAATGAAAGAAATAAACAGGGTACTATGGTGGAAGGTACACACAGGACCACTTTCAGATGTGCAGTCAGAGAAGATCTCTCTGAAAAGGTGACATTTAAGCTCAGGAAGTGTGGGAAGAAGCAAGTCAGCCAACCAAGAAGTAGATTTTAAAAAATCAAGTAAAATAGCAGATTTGCCACTGATCTTGTAAAATGTGCTTTAAATGGAAAGTGAGCTGACAGAGGTTAAAATGTGATATGCTTTGTGTCATATGCTTTAAGAAATGATGTCAACATTTACTCAAGAAACTGGAAGAGCAAATCTCCATGTGAGCACACCCCTTCTCCACCTCCTGGGCAGAGCCTGGGATGGAAGATGACTTAGGCTAAGCATTTAATGAGCCTTTAGGAGGCTCCTGATGGGTCCTTGCTCTACCTGCAGCTAGCGAGCATCCACAAGACATACGTGGCTCAGGGCAGGCTCTTTTTCTATTCCTTTTGGACCAAAAGAAACACAATTTGAATGTGAGAGAAGAGAAAAAAGAAGAGGAGCTAAACTCCCATTATGCCATACAAAAAAGCAAGGGGTACCATTATCAAAACACCCCAACTGGTTGGTGCAAACTGGGGCAGGTGGGAAAGTGTTTCTTGCTATGAGTTTCAACCATACTGTCTCTGAGAATTAATAGTTGTCCTTGGGAAGTGTGTATGTGTGCGTATCTGTCTGTCTGTCTATACGTACACACGTTTCAACAGTTTGAATTTTGAGAAAAATAAAGACATATGTTTCCATCTCCACCCATGGACCAGCCCCCTCAGGACAATGTAGCTATTCCTTTTGTATATAGTTCTTCTCCGGTAAGAAGCCAAATATTGAAGCCCACTTCCTCCCAGGGAGACAAGAGCTCTCTCGGGCCTCCAGCATTGGCTGGCCACTGCCAGATCAAGGGAGCCCACCCAGGGGAGAGTGGGAAGGTTGCCTAGGAGGCTTTGCGCTTTAAATGTGCCATTTCTTTGTATCCAGGCAGGAAGGAGGCCAATAATTTATGGCTCTCAATCCTATGGTATGTTCATGCCTGTGCATGTGTGCGTGTGAGAGTGTATTTCTTCTGTTGTTTATTCTTCTCCTGTTAAGAACGTAATGGACTCAGTCCAGGGACTATTGAGGGTTGTCGTGCCGACCCTGTGGCTTTTCTCTAATATACACACATTTCATTATTTGCCAATGGTGCCATAGCTACTGCTGTGACTAACAAGTTCATATTTCCCATGAATGGGCCCATCTCCCACAAAACTATGTTAACAAAGGAAAAGTAACCATTCATTAGTCCTATCAACATGATTTGAATAACCTGGAAGCTAAGCAAATTGAGACTTCTATACATTAATATTCTTTTTTCTACAAAGGATTTATATTTATGTTCTGGCATCTTGCAGATTCATTCTCAGCCTCCCTGTTTCAAATCAAATCCTGGCAAATCCTACCTAAAGCCTTACACTCCTCAGCCTCAGGGCCTATGAGTCCTCCTACATCCTGGTGCCAAGTACTCTGGTGGCACTCAGCAAAAAACATCAGTCTTAACCATGGTTAGATTTTAATTTCATTACTTTGGACTTTAACCTGCCCTCTAATTAGACAATGAACTGAGGAAAATCTAATTACTTTTCCAATATTCCTTCACGTTGGCATTCTTGATTATTGCCATGTCACATTTGAACAACTCACAGAGACTTCCTGAACATGGATAACAATCATTCTTTTTCTAAACAAAAGCTGAAGTAATGCCCTTCATCAAAGAGTGGAAAGGTTTTGGTTTTGGTTTTGTCTGTTTTTTGTAGTCTTGCCCCTACCATGAGATTAGTCAAGTTTAGGCTACTCAAGTAGCCAAAGGCATTTGAAACACGCTAGAACTGGCCTCAGCCTGTAACAATTCTCTTTTGCTTTACAAGACAGACATATGACCTTTCCTTCAGCCAGGAGCGAGTGGGTAAATGGATTACTTGATTGACTGGGTATGACAGTACTGTTGAGAAATGTACTTTAAATATATTTGGCAAGTTGAAAGTGGTATGGCCCATTAAGATACGATTATGTTAATTTGGGTTGTCATGCAGTAGGGAAGCAGTTCTGCTGTAACGGTACGTTGTAAACAACTGCTTGGGTCCTTCAGGTGGAAATGGTCTTTTGGTGCCGAGGCCAGACCGATGCTATAGAACCCAGGGACAACATATAAGCTCTGCTACTTACCCATCTCTTGTGACTGCTTTTATGAGGAAGGCAAGAAAAGAGACTGGGACCCCCTCTTGTTGCTTGATTGACTACCACTGGCCTTAAGGATAATGGGTAAACGAGAGAAACAAGGAAATCAATGGCCTCAGTCTACGCTTTCACCCTTTGCCTCATCAGTTAAGCATTCCCTACCAAGCTCACCACTGCCACCACAACCATTAGAGTTAAAAAGGAGGTCCTTGTGCGTTTTTGCATCAGATTTCTGGAACAGGTTTCATAAAGAGTCAAAGATACAGTATCAATAAAGATGAAGAACAAACACTATTAGCCCCACCTGGAATTTTAATGGCTGGAGCAACAACTACAACAAAAAGAACAAAATTTCTCACCAAACTTTTACAGATATTTCACAGCCCCTCTACCTC
The DNA here is from genome assembly GCF_964656455.1 of Halichoerus grypus. NCBI lineage: Eukaryota > Metazoa > Chordata > Mammalia > Carnivora > Phocidae > Halichoerus > Halichoerus grypus. Next base: position 109,014,811 of record NC_135716.1, read on the forward strand.
ATTTTTATTAAACTATCTGATGTACTGGATTAACTTTGAGACTGTCAGATATGAGATCCCATGCATTTGAAGTCTGTGATCCACCAACAAAGATTGTAGTGAGAAGAATTCTTGTGCAGAACAGGAAAAATGTTGAGGGAGAGATACCATCCAACCTGGCAATTCAAAAATCCTTCCCCTTTTCTGCTTTTTCTACGATGTAAGGTGATTCTCTTCTGCTTTAGGGGAGGTCAAAACACAGAAAGAAAACAAGTCCAGAGGAAAGATTATCTTGGATATAAACCCTTTTTCTGGGATACTAGATAATCAAGAGCACAAGCTGGTGCAAGACAGCTAAACATCAGTCAACTGCTCTTGTGCCTATAAATGTAGCCTCCTGTTAAGTAGCATGGAAAAATTAAACCACAAAATCCCAGCAAGACAAAGTGCAGACAATTTATAACCCAGATATTGCAGCTAGGGAGAGATCTCTGATAGTCTTACCTAAGAAGCAATTACAAATGAAAGGGCTTCTCACTAGTGGAGGATTTTTTTTAGGAGGCACGTCAGTCAGAAAGTTTTTCACCAAAAGGCAGAGAGATCTATAAACCTCTCCTTTCACCACATCACTGATAGCTGAAGCAGGCATATTTGCAAAATTGGATAAGAGTACATCTCCAGAAGCCACAAGGATCTTTGCAATAGGAAAAAAGGGATAAATAGCTAGAGCTAAAAATACATAGTTGATGAAGTCTTTGTACTCTGAAGTCCTTAACCAGGGGGCAGCTTAGTGAGCATAGAGACTGTCAGTTTCAGAGCCAAATGAATAAGAATCCAAAATAGCACTTACTATTTCTAGGATTTGGGGCATGTTTTTTAACATCACTGAGCCTCAGCTTCCTCAGTTGGATAAAGAGAATAGTAGCATCTGCATCCCAGAATTATTACAGAGCCAGCACATAACAGGTGCTCAACAAATACTATGTCTCTAATTCTTTTTTGCACAACTAGAGATTAAAAATAAGAATAGCAAAATTTCACACTTTCAATATAAGGTAATGTGTGGGGAAAAAAAAAAAAAAAAACAAGAAGAGACAACATAACATCATTAAAAAGACAATCTGCCCTGGGAGGCAGAAGACTTGAATTCACCACCTGGCTCTCTCCATTTCTACTTCTGTGGTTCTGCTCCTCCAACTCTCTGGGCCTTCAATTTCTCATCTGAAAACCAAAGATATTGGACTAGATAGTTGACCCCTATTGTTTTATTTCACTGAAAGTTGTTACTGTTAGTAATGTCTAAGCCACTAAAGAGATATTTACTTAAAGTCCAACACTTCTGTGTTAAAAGCAGCAATATATAGATAAGCATAGAGGCAAAAACCCTCAACAAAATATTAGCAAACTGAATCCAACAATACATTAAAAAAATTATTCACTATGATCAAATGGGATTTATTCTTGGGATACAAGGGTGGTTCAATATATGCAAATCAATCAGTGTGATACATCACACCAACAAGAGAAAGGATAAAAACCATATGATCATTTCAATAGATGCAGAAAAAGCATTTAACAAATCCAACATCCACTCATGATAAAAATCCTCAACAAAGTAGATTTAGAGGGACTATACCTCAACATAATAAAGGTCATTTATGAAAAACCCACAGCTAACATCATACTCAATGGAGAAAAACTGAGAGCTTTTTCCTTAAGGTTAGGAACAAGATAAGGATGTCCACTCTCATCACTTTTAGTCAATATAGTACAGAAAGTCCTAGCCACAGCAATCAGACAAGAAAAAGAAATAAAAAGCATCCAAATTGGTAAGGAAGAAGTAAAACTTTCACTATTTGCAGATGACATGACACTAAATATAGAAAACCATAAAGACTCCACCAAAAAAAAAAAAAATCCTAGAACTGATAAACCAATTCAGTAAGGTCACAGGATACAGAATCAATATACAGAAATATGTTCCATTTCTATACACTAATAATGAAGCAGAAAGAGAAATTAAGAAAACAATCCCATTTATAATTACACCCAAAATAGTAAAATACCTAGGAATAAACTTATCCAAGGAGGCAAAAGACCTGTACTTTGAAAATTATAAAACACTGATGAAAGCAATTGAAGATGACATAAACAAATAGAAAGATATTCTATGCTCATGGATTCGGAGAACTAATATTTTTAAAATGTCCATACTACCCAAAGCAATCTAGAGATTTAATGCAATCCCTATCAAAATACCACCAGCATTTTTCACAGGACTAGAACAAACCATCCAAAAATTTGTGTGGAACCACAAAAGACCTCAAATGGCCAAAGCAATTTTAAAAAAGAAGAACAAGGGCGCCTGGGTGGCTCAGTCGTTAAGCGTCTGCCTTCGGCTCAGGTCATGATCCCAGAGTCCTGGGATCGAGTCCCACATCGGGCTCCCTGCTCAGCGGGGAGCCTGCTTCTCCCTCTCCCACTCCCCCTGCTTGTGTTCCTGCTCTCGCTGTCTCTCTCTCTGTCAAATAAATAAATAAAATCTTTAAAAAAAATAAATAAATAAAAAAATTTAAAAAATAAAAAAGAAGAACAAAACTGGTGGTATCACAATCCCAGATTTCAAGATATACAACAAAGCTGTAGTAATCTGAACAGTATGGTACTGGCCCAAAAATAAACACATAGATCAATGGAATCAAATAGAGAACCCAGAAATAAACCCATGCTTATATGGTCAATTAATCTTTGACAAAGGAGGCAAGAATATGAAATGGGAAAAAGACAATCTCTTCAACAAAGGGTGTTGGGAAAACTGGTCAGCTACATGCAAAAGAATGAAACTGAACCATTTTTTTACACCTTACACAAAAATAAGCTAAAAATGGATTAAAGACCTAAATGTAAGACCTGAAACCATAAAGATCCCAGAAAAAAGCATAGGCAGTAATTTCTCTGACATCAGCTATAGCAACATGTTTCTAGATATGTCTCCTAAGGCAAAGAACACAAAAGCAAAACTAAACTATTAGAACTACATTAAAATAAAAAGTTTCTGCACAGCAAAGGAAACAATCAGCAAAACTAAAAGACAGCCGATTGAATGGGAGAAGATATTTACAAATGACATGTCCAATAAAGGGTTAGTATCCAAAATATAAATAATTTATAACCCAACACCAAGACAACAAATAATCCAATTAAAAAATGGGCAGAAGACATGAACAGACATTTCTCCAAAAAAGGCATACAGATGGACAACAGACACATAAAAAGATACTCAACATCACTAATTATCAAGGAAATTCAAATCAAAATCATGATAAGATATCACCTCACACTTGTCAGGATGGCCAAAATCAAAAAGACAAGAAACAACAAGTGTTGACAGGGATGTGAAGGAAAAGGAATCCTGTGCACTATTGGTGGGAATGTAAACTAGTGTAGCCACTGTGAAAAACAGCATCCAGTTACCTCAAAAAATTAAAAAGAGGACTACCATATGATCCAGTAATTCCACTACTGAGTTTATACCCGAAGAAAACAAAAACACTAATTCGAAAAGATACATGTATCCCTATATTTATTGCAGCATTATTCACAATAGCCAAGATATGGAAGCAACCTAAGTGTCCATTAATAGATTAATGGATAGAGAATATATTACAATGTAATATATATATTACTGTATATATTAATATACATGGTGTAATATTAGCTATAAAAATATGTATTACTTCTAATTTTACATATCTATTTACATATTTATATATTACTATATATATTAATATATATGGTGGAATATTAGTCAACCATAAAAAAAGAATGAAATCTGGCCATTGTAGCAACATGGATGGATCTAGAGGGCATAGTGCTAAGTGAAGTAAGTTAGTCAGAGAAAGACAAATACCATATGATATCACTGATATGTGGAATTTAAGAAACAAAACAAATGAATAAAGAAAAACAGAGACAAACCAAAACCAGACTCTTAACTACAAGGAACAAACTGATGGTTAACAGAGAGGAGGTGGGTGAAATAGGTGAAGGGAATTAAGAGTACACTTGTCGTAATACCCTCCAGTTCCATCCACGTCATTGCAAATGGCAAGATTTCATTCCTTTTGATGGCTGCATAATATTCCATTGTATATATATACCACATCTTTATCCATTCATCTGTCAATGGACATCTTAGCTCTTTCCATAGTTTGGCTATTGTGGACACTGATATGAGGAATTCTTAATCTCAGGAAACAAACTGAGGGTTGCTAGAGTGGTGGGGGGTGGGAGGCATGGGGTGGCTGGGTGATAGACATTGGGGAGGGTATGTGCTATGGTGAGTGCTGTGAATTGTGTAAGACTGTTGAATCACAGACCTGTACCTCTGAAACAAATAATACATTATATGTTAAAAAAAAAGAAGAAGAAGAAGAAGAAGATAGCGGGAAGGGAAGAATGAACGGCGGGGAATCGGAGGGGGAGACGAACCATGAGAGACTATGGACTCTGAGAAACAAACTGAGGGTTCTAGAGGGGAGGGGGGAGGGGGGATGGGTTAGCCTGGTGATGGGTATTAAAGAGGGCACGTACTGCATGGAGCACTGGGTGTTATACGCAAACAATGAATCATGGAACACTACATCAAAAACTAATGATGTAATGTATGGTGATTAACATAACATAATAAAAAATAAATAAATAAAAAATAAATTTAAAAAAAGAGTACATTTGTCATGATGAGCATTGAATAATGTATAGAATTGTTGAATCACTATATTGTATACCTGAAACTAATATAACACTCTATGTCAACTATAGTGGAAATAAATTAAATTAAATTAAATTAGTTTTCCCCCCCAAAAAAGAGCAGCAATATGTAACCATAACATTTGAGGGCTATAAAAGTGTACCGCTTGGGGTCTGAATTCCATAGTTGCCACTTACTGGTTCAGGGAACTGGGAAATTTAACCTCTCTCTATCAGTTCCCTTATCTGCAAAACAGAGAAAGTAATAGTTGCTATGTCATACAATGATTGTGAAGATTTAGTGAGTCAGTCCACGGAAAGTGCTAAGAACAATATCTGATGCAAGTACTCGATATAATAACTGCTATTTTTATTTTTTTTGTGTTGTTGCTATTATTATTATTATTATTATTATTACTATTGATTGAGAAGAGATGCAATAATCACTAAATACAGTGGTTTTACCCACTATGGATTTTTAAATATCATGCCTGTGTCTTCATATAAATGAATTTGCAATAAATTATCTTTTTATGTGCTTGTGGTGCATTCAGTCTGCACTTGCACTGCATTCTAAACACCCAGAGGAGGGACACATGGGTCACTCAGTTGGTTAAGCATCTTCCTTCGGCTCAGGTCATGATCCCAGGGTCTCGGGATCGAGCCCCACATTGGGCTCCCTGCTTGGTGGAGAGTCTGCTTCTCTCTCTCCCTCTGCTCCTCCCCTCTCCCAAATAAATGAATAAAATAAAATAAACACCCAAAGCAATGACTGACCCTACTTCTGTAGCCCAAGCAGGCAGATCAAGGAAGCATTCTGAGCTGTGATACAGATATCTATATATTGAGAGAAGACCAAGCCCAGAAAAGTGTACCGTTAAGCACTGCCACAATTTGTGAAAAGGTCAGACAATAACAAAAGCATTTTGCTGAGACCTGCTGAGACCAAACAAAGGATATACAAGGGCAGAAGACATAAAATTTCAAAGTAAGGGACACTTTGAAAACTTTTTAAAGACTCACTTTCTGAATACTGTGACATTTGAGAAAAATCTGCATCAGCGTATATAACAGGGCAATAGTATTTCCCACAGTTAAAACTGGTGATTGATAAAGAGCAGATTTGTACGCCAACAAATCTAAGTTAGATCCGAAACAGATGCCTTCTATAAGTTTTATTTACTTTTAAAATGCATTTAATGACATTTCAATTGTTTAGTGTTGGTAAAACTTTGGTCTCACCGACCATGATCAGCCACAGTACAATTAAGTCAAGTGAACACTAGGGATTATTACTGCAACGGACAGTCTCTGGCCTCAGGGAATTTGCAGTGTAATGCATGAGCAGTTATAATCTCACGATGTAATCAAGAGCTGCACTGTGTGGGTCAGACATTAAGAAATCACTAAGTGCTTGAGGAGATGGGATAGTGCTCTTTGTGAATGTGCTTCAGGTGCTGACACATCAACAAGGTTTTACTCTTTAGTTTTCCCTAAACTTGCCCTCTGGTTCTTCTTTTAGTTGTCCCAATAAATTCTTCCAGCCTCAGCTGGCTTTAAGGCCACATGGAAAGGCAGTCTGCTACTGATTTGGAGAAATCCCTTCCACTCTTTGACACAATGTCATTGACTTTCATCACTAAGAACTGTATTTTCTTAAGTTTGATTATTTAGAATATTATAATTTAAAACAATTCCCTTATGTTGCCTTTTCCAATCTTTTAATAAAGTATTCTTGGGGTGCCTGGCTGACTCAGTCAGAAGAGCATGTGACTCTTGATCTTGGGGTTGTGAGTTCAAGCCCCATGCTGGATGTAGAGATAAATTTAAAAAAAAAAATTAGAAAAAAAATTTTTAAGTATTCTTGATGATGCTAGAGAAAATTCAAACAGAAACTCAAGAATGTCTAGAAACTATAATAAAAATACACATGATAACCTATGGAAAATAGCTAAAACAGAATTCAGAGGGAAAATAACAGCCTCAAATACTTCACTGAATACAAAAAGAAAAAAAGGAAATGTGGAAATTATGCCTTCAACTTTAAAAATGCAATAAAAGCCTTTAAAAAGCAGAACAATATAAAGAATAAAAATAAGGAAAAATGAATGAATTTAAAGAGGAAAAAATGTTAAACTAGTTAAAAACACCAAAAAGCAGACAAATCATTATCAATTCTAAGAAAGAAAACAGAGTAAAAGCAAATAAATATACAAAATAAGAAAAAAAAGGAGAAAAATATCTCAGATCCAAAGAAAATTTGAAGAATCATAACAGACTATTTTTTTCCCAATTTCACATAATGGATAATTTTCTAGGAGAAAAAAAACTTACTACGGCTTACCAACAGAGCACCCCTGATGGCCTGAAAGAAATTAAGAAAGTGCTTCATTTTTTTCCCACAGTCTGCTAACATCAAGCTCAGAAATGGAGGGTCTGTACCCACATGAAAACTAAGCCACTGACTTTCTAAAGCATGGTTGCTTTTGAGCATGCAGAGTAGCCAGAGCAGTATCTCTTTATAGCCACATGGAGATTACAACTCTAAGAAAATGATGTAGCAAGTCTAAGGTATTGAAAAGAGGTAAAGGTAGCAATGGTTTATTGCTACCTTTATCAAACAAAGCCCTTTAAGTGATGTGGAGAAAAAAAGTCCTGGCAGAAGTATGTGTTTAGATTTTTGTTTTTGCATACTCCATCATTTTAGAGTGTAAGAAAACCAGGACAATCAGGTTCAAAAGGATTCCATCCTCAGCCCTGTGTTACTCCCAGGGTCAAGGAATTAGGGTACAAAACATTTCCCACTTCCCACTGATCTGAGAAGTTGCCACCTGCACCCAGAAGAGTGAAGTGAACCAACAAAGTTCCAAACATTGAACTGACAAACTCCAGAAAGCCTCTGGGCCCCAAATCCATAGACTCTGCAACCAAGACCAGGGCTGAGATGAAGGAGGTCCATTAAAGCTCTGCTTTCTTGGCAAGAGAACTCAAGCAGAACCCAGACTTAGGAACTCGGAAAATTCTAAATGCTAAAATGTTTCAAATGCCCATGTCTCTCCTCATCACAACTTCCTAAAATTTCCTTACTGATTACTTAAATAAAGAAAGTCACTAGCGATTTTCATTTTAGTGTCTAGAAATATCTCACCCCTACTTCTGTCATGTAACTCACCAGCTTAAGCAACTATATTTGTTCAACTTCAGGACTTAAAGTCTGAAGTCCAACTAGGTCCACCCTGGTAAACCCTCACTACAGATTACCTCTGTGGCATATTAATAAATAGTGGCATTGAATTCACTCAAAGCTAGCAGGCCCCTTAATTCATTTCTATCTCTAGTACACAAACAAAAGCAGCTTCAGGTATTAAGCCTTCTCAAAATATATGGAAGCCACAGGTAAGCTTCGAACAATGCAGACCTATTATGCTATTTTTCATTTGCCCTGCCAGACCCTTCTCTGGCCTTCTTCACCCTATTCTCAGCCCTGGGAGAACATCTGGATGGAACATATCAACTGGTTCCCATGCCCTCTTGCTTTCACCTGGGTTGAGCTAATGTAGAGCACTTGTAAGAGATGGAAAGGAGGAAGGTGGTGAATCTTTCCCTACAGGGTCTCTGACAGATGGTTGAGTCTGTCTACCAAAAGTCGTTGCTCTATTCAAGGCTGACTCTACAAAAACTTCCCCCCTTCTTGGTACCTTTGGGTCTCATCATGGGAACTGCTCAGGTGCTACCAAGACACCAAGTTATTGCACCTTTTCTTATGGTTTCCTTATACCCATATCATCATATACAGTCCCTTGGTAAGTAAACCTCCTCTAATTATTTTATAGTGAGGGTGCCATCTGTTTCCCATGAACATGGACAGACACACAGTCTTGACTGGGAGCTTCTAAAACCATGTACAAGGCAAATTCTATCCATAAAAATACAAGCTATCACCTCCTTGCCTAAGGAAGAATGTAGGCAGAGACCATTTACTCCTAGATCAAAAGCCAATAGATCTTCTCTAAAGAAACTGAACAGATGGTACTAGCAAATACTTACAGCATGTCTCCTGATTTCCCCAAGAAAAGACCTTCTTATCTGGCATTTGGGAGCCCTTTGTTCTGAGGTGCTTCCCCCTGGTCCATCATGAAGTAAATAATGACATGACCTGCCCTACCTAGCCCACACTGAGCTTCTCTGAGAATTTCCATCCAGAGAAGAGACCTTAGGGGAAATACTCCTACCTCTACGATGGGAAAGGAAATCCATTCCAGTGTCCAATCTTACTTTCTTATAGATGAAGAGATAACCATTAATGACCAGAGGCTGAGGAGAACCAGAAGTATGAAGGAGAAATAGAAAAACTGACCTCAAAAATAAGCCAGGGAAAAGAAGATAGTTTTTAAAGTCTAACTACTGTAGACAAAAAGACTAAAAAAGCTATCACACTCATAAAACAAAACCAGGGTGCTATGACAAAGGAATAAGTAGTGAAAATTACAATTTAAGATATTGGACATTTAAAATCATTCTTTAAATAAAATTATTAGAAGAAAACTAGAAAATAAAGTCAAAGAAATTTCCTAAAATTTAAGCAAAAGGACAAAGACATGAAAAATATTTCTTGAAAAATTCAGAGTACCAACATCCAATTAATAAACATTCCATAATGAGAAAACAAAAAAATTAAAAGGCAGGAAATTACTGAAGAAATTATATAAGAAAATTTCCCAGTGCTAAAGCAAGACATGTGTTTCCAGATTAAAAGTACAACCCAAATGCCTAGCATGATGAATTTTTAAAAAACCTATGCCTAAACACATCATTGTGAAATATCAAAACCCTGAATATAACAAAAAGACTTTAAAAGCTTCCAGAGAGCAAAACCAATTGCCTGCAAGGGATGTCTTTTCACCAACACAGCAGATACTAGAAGCCAATGGACTGATGCTTCCCACGTTCTCAGACACAATCATCTTCAACCAAGAGTTCTGTACCTAGCCAAATTATCAATTAAGTTTGAGGGCAGGTAAAGATATTTTAGGCATGAAAAGACTTAAAAATTTATCTTTCTTCAATGTAATTCCAATAAAAATGCCAATTTGGATTTTTATGAGGAACTTGATAGATACACTCAAACATTTACAAGAAAGACTAAACATCCATGAGTAACTAAATCAGCCTTAACAAAAGGAGATGTAAAGAGGGGAAAGTTTCCCTAAGGGATATATATATATATATATAATACACCGTGTATCTTTATGCACTGTACGTAAAAAAAGTAAGATTCCCCTCCCCCAAGAACCATTTTAGCTTCCTTGGAGGCAAAATTTCCCCCACAGAGATGCATGTGTTGGAGGCATAAAGGGAAAAGATGGTAGGGGGACGTTACTAGAGCTTAGGAGCCAGGGCCACCTGGTTGGTCCTGGCAGCATAGTGGTGATGCAGCCACTATCTAAGTCACCACGGGGCAGATGAGGGCAGGAGGGTGGGGGGAACACCATCCTCTCCCTTCCTCCTTTCCTCTGATCTCACACCAGTGCTTTCTTCAAAACCCAACCAGAAGCCAGGGATGGGGGATGTGTGGGAAACACACTTTGCACGGGTCATGCCCTGCTGTGCGATACAGAACCCAACAAGAAAAATTCAGGGAATGGATCGGAGAGGAAACAATGACCAGCACAGTAATACAATTCCATTTACTTGAATGAAAAAAATGTATGCAAACAAAAGAACATTTTGCAAGAACATATACGTGCAAAAAAGATGCACAGTGAGTACATTAAAATTGTTGCCTTAGTAGAAGAAATGGAACGGAAAGGGATTGGAGGATAAAGATTGAAGGGATTTGAAAAATAAGAGAAAGGTTATTTGGGGGAGAAGTTCCCTAAGGAGACACTCCAGCAAAGCAAGGATACAAACAAAAAAGGATGACACAGGAACCAGTGGTGCAACACAGAAGAGCAATACCGAGGGCTCCCAGCATGGCGGCTGTGCAGCGCACCCAGGAAGCCACCTCTTCAGGCTCCAGTAGAACAGAGGAGACTTGTAGGAGGGAGGATTCCAGAAATATTAGAATGAGCCTTCAATAGGTTAGAAGGCAACGTTAAGAATTTAAAGAAGAAATTGAAGCTATCTTCAGAGAAAATCGTGCAAGAACAATGGAAAGCCAATAGAATGCCAGGAAAACAACAGAAAGTGCACACAGAAGTGAGACTCCAACTATAAAGTAAAATGAATCATTTTCAAGCAATTCATGGAATGAAAGCAAGAGAATCCATTTGCCTTTGATCTTAACGCTAAGAATAGTCTGCTTTGCCTGGCTTAACTTACAACACGGGGCTCGCAGAGATCAAAGTAGTGTCCTAGCACACAGTGACCTGTCATTATTGACTAACGTGACTAACATTTGCAGGTCCTCACAGTACAAGACATAAACCTTGACCACCTTGACAAAGCAAACATAAAAGAGGAGCAGCTAACAAAGATGGGCCGAGCAAAAGTGGGAAGAAGCAGGGAGGAAAGCATAGGGAAAGGTAGACATTGTATAATGTGGTGAATCAAAAGACACACCAAATCTGCCTGAACAAGAGCTAGAGATGTAAGCTCTAAAAGTTACGACGGTAATTACTGGAAGAAATAACAATAATCACAACTTTGAGAATCTAACTCAGAGAAGAAGGGAAGGAGTAAGGGACAGAAAAAAAGTGAATTAAATCATCATTCTTTACCTCTGGCGTCACTAAGTGTTACCTAAGATTGATAATACAAGAAATAAAAGCCAAACATTTAAAGTATGGCAAAAAACCACCTGAAGGAGGAGGGGGAGGACGAGAAGAGAGCGAGCTTGCCTCTGGGGAGCGAGACCTTATCTGGGTGGGAAGGAGTTGAATTGCAGGTTTGTTTTCATGATAAAACAATCAATTACACTGCAGTTGTTACCATGTGCACATAACAGTTTCGCAAAACAAATAAAAAATTAAAAAATCTTCAGTGCAATGCAGCTTTGCTCAATAAACTTTTATTGAGAGTCTACTCCTGACAAAGAACAAAATTCCTCTTGCAGCAAAAAGCCCAAACTTTCTACTGGCCTAAAGGGTCTTGCGAGATGCGACCCGGAAGAACCTGTCCAATCCCATTTCTCTTCTCAGAGCATATTCTCCCACCAGTTGAGGTACTTGTAAGACTCCAAACCTGAGATGCCTTTTCCTTCCTCCTTGCCTTCATACATACACATGCTCCCTCTGCCTTGAATGGCTTCCTGCCTGTGTCCTCCTGGCCACCCCAATACCCAGCTAGCAATTCCATACCCCTCTTAGGCCTCACGCCTCAGAGAGGAATGATCCTACTCCTCCAATCCATCAGCTGTAGGACTCACCCCACAAAGCCTATGACTTACTTTATCATGTCTCCTTTTCTAACATTGAGCTCTTATTCATCTTTGTATCCAAGCAGCAATTAGAACGCCTGACACATAGTAGATGTTCAATAAATACTTATTTAGTGGCCACTTCCACAAATAAATAATGAATGAAAACAATGAAATGTTTTGGATAAATTAACTGTACAGTATTTGATACTGATTTTGTATTACATATGTCACTATGCATGAATAGTCCCCAAATAAAAAATTTTATGGTATATATTTACTTTTTATATTCATATATATTTATAGCCCTCTTCTTCCCAAAAGAAGGATCTGAGAGAGGCCAAACCATATCAATAACCTTTGTATTCATATCCATTTTAAATCGACTTAACATTTAATCAATTTAATCATTTACCCATTTAGCTGGATGTTTTCAGTTTAAGAGTTTCCCTGTCTTCTTATCAAGAAAACCCCATGTTGCCAGGTTTTGATTTGTTTCAGAAGCAAATAGTCAGAATTTTTTTTGAAAGCCAGTAATAATGACATTTTCTTTTATGCTTATTCTTTCAGGACGAAGGTCTAAATAGGAACCAGAACACTAGAAATTTCTATCCGCCCTCTTGCTGGGCGGAGGAGGAACACCTTCTTTTCTGGACTCTACTGCTCTCTCTGAGTGCACATGTCTTTCACAGCATGGAGCAGCTGAAATGATGGTGTCGGGAGGGTGGATGGGGAACTGATGTCATTCGTTGAATCTGGCTAATGAAATTCCATATTCTGTCAAAATCCTGAATAGGACAGGAGAGGCCTCATTAGTGGTTTCATGGCTGAACAGGTGTAGAGGTCCTATGCACACAGCAGTAGAAAGAGGCCATTTCAATCCCATGTGTGGATGTATCCAGGAAATTGGAAAGAGAGATAAAGTGCTCTACCACAACTGCCATCTCAGGAAAATTACAGCTCTTGGAAGCCAAAACAGTATTATTTCAGACCACTGGTACAGACCTCATCCAAAGGCCAGAGCAATGGCTGAAGGCAGGAGATGGGTGGTAATCAGAATTAATAATACCATACAAAGGAGGTCACCTCCTTAATTCTTTAGTTCCATATGGCATGTCATAAAATTTTAGTGCTCTTTAGCCAACAAAGTAATAACCCTCTTAAGACCACCAGTCAAAAAATGGGACCACAGGGTAGAATGAAATCCTCTCTCCAAAACTAATGATGGAAACTTCTTTAGAAGATAGGCTACATTGGAAGCAGCGTGTGGATAAAATGTTCCAGAGTACAGATAAGCTTGGCTAGCAATTTGGCAACTGCCTCCTGGACAAATATCTTTCTTTCATGGGGGTGGGGGGGGGGTAATCAATAAGTGGCCCCACTGCCTGTTTGCTGAAAGACACCCACACCATCCAAGAGTCAGGTGACCCACAGGTTGCCTCCCAACCAGGACGGCTATGTGGCAGGCCTACAGTGCCTAAGCCAGTGACAACAGTTCAGCATGTTTAAATGGGGAGTATGTGGACCTGAGGAGCCATCTGAGGCCTTCGCAATGTGGTAGGTTCTTAAGGCCTTCCTACCTGCACGCCCAGGGTCTTTCTAAGTGGCCACGCACCCTGAAATGCAGCCACATGTCACACTCACTAGTTAATTGCTCTTCCACCAACCTCACTGAACTCAACTCCACGGTAAAATCTCAGTGGTTTACAAGAACTGGAGGGTAGGTCAACAGCAATTATAATATGTATATTTTTAAAATCATTTTGTTATATTTCGCAGTCTTGCTCTATAAATAGAGTTTGGTTTCTCCAACTTTTTTTTTTTTTTTAAGATTTTGTTTATTTATTTGACAGAGAGAGAGACAGTGAGAGAGGGAACACAAGTAGGGGGAGTGGGAGAGGGAGAAGCAGGCCTCCTGCCAAGCAGAGAGCCCGATGCGGGACTCGATCCCAGGATCCCGGGATCATGACCTGAGCCGAAGGCAGACGCTCAACGACTGAGCCACCCAGGCGTCCTGGTTTCTCCAACTTTTTGAACAAAGAGGTTATATATTTATGCTGAAACCACCACGTGCTGGTCACCATGCAGGGCACTTGAAATGGGTTGCCTCGTCCATCCTCACATCGCCATTATAAAGTGCTGAAGCTTTGAAAGGCAAAGTCACGTGGTCAAGGTCACAGGCTAGTACATGGTTAAGGTACACACACACACACACACACACACACAAAAGGCCAGTCTCTGGCACCAGAACCCAGGCTCTTTTCATGGCACAATGCTGCCTCTTGTGGTCACAGAGAAGTGACTCAAAAAATGTTGAATAAAGGCCAAATATTGTCAAGTAAAGCTCTCGTTGGACTTGTTTTAATAAATGACTAAGAACCATTTATAATAATTACTAGCACATTGTTGCCATTGAAGTGGCTGATGCTAAAGTGGTTTGGGAAATACTAGAAAATGATTCACTGCCTTAAATAGACTAAGTGTGGCCTCCATAAACTGATTTACGCCCTTGGTGCTACTTTTTACCTGAAGTGGTATAGAAAGAAATTTCAACCCCATCCATGCTCACATGACCTCAAGATCTATATTGCTGAGGTAGTAAATGTGCCTTTTATGAGGGTATTATTTTCCACTTATTAGTGTATTATTTCTCAGGAAATGAATTCCCCAGTCAGTTTATGTATGTGGTCTGATTTCCCAACTGGACTTGGGCTTCTGAGAGCAACCACACCACGTTTTATTTGCCTTTAGGCCCTCCGTTCACCCTCCCCTCACTCACTACTGAGCCTGGGCTACGTGGAGCCCTGAGCAAACTAGATGCTCTCAATATATTGTCAACCAAATATAAGTCTTATATTGGAGTTAGTATATTATAAAAGCAAGCCAAAAAAAAAAAAAAAACTTAATGTAAAAAATGTACCACTGTGGTGTAGGATGTTGAGAGTGGGGGACGTTATGCATCAATGGGGACAAGGTTTATAAGAACCCTCAGGACATTCTGATCAATGTTTTCTGTGAACTTAAAACTTCTCTAAAAAATAGATTTATATGTATATACACATATATATACATAAAGATATATATATATATCTTTAGTATAAAAAGATCTTTATATATATTTTTTATACTAAAAGGACATACGGACACCTTTTTTTATACTCAAGTTCTTGATATATCCGAGGAAGTCTGCACCTACTTCATTTACATTTAATTTTTGAGCAGCATTTCCAACTCACTGCTCCTCACCCATGCTAGATGGAGCCAGACTCAGCCTCATTGGAGGATTCAGTTTATGCATTGTAAGATAATCATATATGGACTGGACATTAGGAGGGGCAGCCACTTTTGAGAAGGCTGGCATAAACTCTGCCCTACCAGGCTTTCCATTTTTGAATGTGCTTAAACCATCCAACTAGGGTGGTTGGTCTATACAGAGTTAAACAGTTCAAAGATGGTCTATGAAAGGTGGAGTAAGGGAGTTAAGAGCCAGGCTCTACAAGATACAGACAAGCACGCACAGTCTAGTGTATATAAGTGCTACAATTTGTGTTTAAAGAGTGAGGGAATATATTCTCCTATATTTGTTCATATGTGCATTAAGAAAACTCCAGGTGACTATAAAGAAACTAATAAGAGGACTTAACCAGTTTGGAGGGGTTGGGAGTCACAGAAGAGGTAAGGATGGAAAAAAGGATCTTTACTTTTAGGTTTTTGAGCCAGCAGATGTGATTTTAACCATTTAAAAATGTATATGAACCCAACACACAATATAGCTGAAGGTCTGGATTCTATCTGGAGTCCCATTCCCACTTAAAAGTAATTTGACCTTAGACAATTATTTAACTTCTCCAAGTCACCATTTCCTCTGTAAAATGAAGATAATATATCTAACTTACAGAGCCACTTTGAAGATTTAATTATATAATCCCTGTAATGTGTGTGCCACCTAGTAACTTCTCAATAAATGTTAGCTATTAACATTTTATCATTGTTACTGATATATTATTATTATTTAAGAAACTGCATATTACGGAGTCCAGGAAAATTGATACAGGAGAGAACTTTTTTTATACTCAAGTTCTTGATATATCCTTCCAGTAATCTTCCTCTATTGAGGCAGTAAGTGAGTGTTTTTTCTTGTAATCTCTAGGACCTGACCAGTGGGACAGATACAATCTCCCCAAAAGCCATAATATTACACATTGTAGTAACGATATTTCTTAAGAATAATGAGCTACAGAATTTCCAAGATCTCGTTTTACATCTGTGAAAAAATATCTACTTCATTTTTCTTTTCCTTAAGTGAAATTTTGGCAAAAAATAACAAAGGAAACAAAACATGGTTTTTGAGAGGTGGGGGGAACCTATCAGGTTTTGCCGAGAGAACTGAAGCAATAGAAAAATATCTGTCTGAAAGTAAGTTAGATTAATAGGGGCCTTTATCTGAGATAAAAGGTTTGTTTATAAGAACAACTAACCAATCAAACAAACAAAAACACAATACAGTAGAGAATAAGCAAAACTGGCGAACTGTAAAATTCCATAAGGAAACTGAACATAGCATATTAGATCACATGCTCAAACAAACTATTCAGTAGTTAGAAGTTTCTTCATTATTTTTTTAAAACTCCATATGGTATTCCTCATTTATTTAATAGCATGTACTATGTATTTAAATGTCCCCAAATTATCATATCTTGTGGAAACAAAAGGTTAACTCACAATTACGTCACCTCAACATGGAGACGTCCAGTTATGAGTGCCTGGGGCAAGCAAAGCTGCTGGCCAGTGCTAGCCATCCTTTTGCCTTTTCTAACCTGGTCAGGCCAGACTGAGGTGAGTCCAATGTCCCAGGAAACTATTTTAAAACCTTGCTAACAGTTGCCTGCAAGGCCATTTCCTCTCAATACACTTTAAATAAACGGCATCAACTCTCACCTACAATCTGACAAACAGTAGCACATACAAGAAGAAAAGAAATGGATGATCTGGTTGCCCAAATACTACCAGATAAATGATTCAACTTTGCACAATATATTCCCAAACACCTTTCAGGGGTGATATCGTTTATGTCACCTGAAGAATCATCAAAGATAAATAAAGGTATGCACATACAAGTAAGTAAATGAATAATATCATTGAACGAGTCAAAACAATGATGGTGACGCCTAGGCTTTTTACTAAATATCACAAGTAAATTTTCAAACCATGCAATGACAAACTTGTAGCCACTGTTTTATTACAAACATCTGAGCTACAAGAGGTCAACCCATAGAGCTGTTAGGAAGATTTTTGCCAGCTCTCAGTTCCCTGGAGGCACACTTTGAGAACAAGCTTAGGCTGGCTTTTCTGGCTATTTTCCAATTCGTTTATAAAATTAGTCTTATTATTTGATGACAATTTTTTCTAACCACCTGATTGGCATTCTAATAATCTTTTCTTAGAACAATCAAATTTTATAATTTTTTTAATATAAAGTGATTTAATTCCAGAGGTTCTGATCAAATTAAACAGAATCCTAATTAACTAGTAATCAAATTGTACAGCAGGCAATGTTTAAGTTACAGTATGGAATATTAGTAATACTTTGTTGTAAGAGCCCCTCTCTAGGGACTTATCAAGCCTTGTTGGGATTGCTTAAAGGTCTCAGGACAGGATCAGAAGTTACTGAAAAGAAACGAAGGCACCAGTCTGGGTAAAGGATGTGGTAAATGAGGCCAAAGATGAGTATTATTTGCTTAGGTGTAGGTAGGAATTTTACAGGGAAAAAATGTGAAGCTAAGAAATAAGACTCTTTAACTACCCCTGAGCTTGTCCTCACCCCCCTTCCTGGCTCAAAACACTAAAAAGTAAAACACTTTGTTCTCAATCAAGAGTTAAAATTATTTTGGGTCATCTATCATTCTCTCTGTAAATCCCATTCAGTTCAGGTCAACAAAATGCATTGAATACCATGTATTTGCAAGGCGCCAAATAAATAAATAAATAAAGTGATCCCTAGACATTGATTCATTAAGAAATTCTCCAAGGGCATACTTCCCAGTCCTCTCTCTCCTATGGCCCCCTCTTAGGCTCTATTTCATTAAGACCTTGCTGTGACACAGCTACCATCACCCCATACCTCACTGTTCAGATTTATGTTATCTCTAGGCTTAAAATGAAGGTTAAACTTTTTAAAGGGTCGATGGAAATTTATGAGGAAATATCTAGTTTCTCAGCGCAGGAAAAATGTTGTAATTCATCGAAATCTGTACAAATCAAATGAAGTCATTACAAATGACCCTGATCTTCCTCTGATGCTGCCATATTAACAGCAACTAGCACATAAATTTTGATAAATCCAATCTCACAGCTAATCTTTCACCAAAACTGTGACCAATTAAAACCAATTTGTGTTCTTACAATAATGGTCAGAACTAGACCTAATTTAGGCACTGAGCACTCATTACAGAGTATGAAGACATTTGCCTTCCTACACTGACTGAACTCAACACCCCGATGTCTCAACTTTTCATTCTCTGGGATTAAGGAGAGTTTCTACAGCATCCTGAGGGAATTTTTGAGAAACCCCAAACACCCTTCCAAAGTCTGCCCAAATTTGACCTCACTTAGGAGACCACATTGTGAATGATAGCTCTATCCTTTAGTGGGAGGGAATTCAACACTAGTTATCAAAGAGGAAAAAAAAAAGCCACACATCTCTTCTTCCAAAGAGTAAACAAATAAAACACTAAATGATCCTTTAACCTTATGTTCATGGTAGAAAACACAGGGAAAAAAAATAAAACCTCAAACTCAGAGACCCACAGCTGTAAACCTTCTTCCAACTCTCATCGGTGCAAAACGACAAATGGTGAAGAACTCAGAAATGAGCAGCACTTCACAAGAGCATATTGATTTTCAATAAAACCATTTACACCTTTTTGCTTGGACTACAAGTAGCATGCTGTTTTCCCAAAGCCTCTGCCACTGAATTAAAAAGTGTGGACAATGTCCTCACTGGCTACACAAAGTTGTCTTTGGAAATATTCTTGATGAGAAGAATGTTCCAACCTCGACCAGAGAGGAAAAGGGAAACAAAAATGGACAAAATGACTTTTGATATTTTTCCCTGACTGGGTTAATTACTTGGAAAAGAAAAAAGAATACCCAGTCCTCCAGAACAAAAAGGCATTTGTTTGAAATATAGCATAGCTCATATTGGCTTTGCACCAGCGAGCCTTCCAACAGACAGAACACAGGAAATTAAGAAGAGACTGCCTTGGGAAAATATTTTACATCCTAGGTGAATGGTGATATTTTTTATTGCAGTCCTCCAGAGTAACACCTCAGTGTCCATTGAAAAATGAGAGATTTTTTTATGAAGAAATTAAACTGAAGGCAGAGCTAATATGATTCACTCTGTTGCTGGCTTACCTTTTGTCTTATTATGGTTTTGATGCCACAAGCCATTGACCCTCCAATATAAAACAATAATAATGACTGGAAGGAGGAAAATATGACAATGCAAAGATAGAAGGAAAAAAGAAGAAACTTTCTATGACACGATACCGATCTGCTGATGGCTGACCGCTAACATCCATTATGTCCCTCCCCTTATGTGAGGCAGCACTTTGGTTGGAAGCACTGAGACAAGGAAGAGGGGCTGGGATTGTCATAAATCAATCACGGCAAACCCATCCCCCTTCATAGTGACTGGTTTAAGAACCAAGGCTAGTCCATCAACTGATAGATGAATAAGTAAAATGCAATATATCCATGCTCTGGAATGTTATTCAGCAACAAAAAGAAATAAAATACTGATATTGGCCACAACATGGATGAAATCTAAAAACATGCTAAGGGAAAGGCTCTGGTCACAGAAGACCACATACTGTGTGATTCCATGTACATGAAATATCCAGAATAGGCAAATCTACAGAGACAGGGTAGATTTGTGGCTACCTAGGACTGAGGGGAATGAAGGAGGTAGGGAATAATGGCTAAAGGAATAGGAGTCTCTACAGGGGGTAATGAAAATGTTCCAAAAGTGATTGTGGTGATGGATGCACAACTCTGTGAATATACTAAATGCCATTGGATTGTTCACTTCCGATGGGTGAATTGTATGATACGGGAACCATATTTCAATTAAGCTGTTAAAAAGAGAAAAAGGCCAAAGCCAACAGTCCTATGAAATCCCCCTGGCCGCATTCATTTACTAATTCAAACAAAAAATATTTATTAGATGACTTCTAAGTCATATACTATCCTAGACAAAGAAGATACCACAGGAAATAGAATATACAAAATCTCTGCACTTACGGAGATTATGAACAATAAGCAAACAAAGGAAAAGCTAAGTAAAAGGCATAGCTATTAGATGATAATAAGTGAGTTAGACAGAGATGAAGCTGCAAAGTTGGTTTGTGCTTTTAGACAGAATGGTCAGGGAAGGTCTGACGGAGAAGATGATATTTGAATAAAGGCCAGAGGGAATTATTGGTTCAGACATGGGCATGTGACTCAATTTAGTCCAACCCAACTAAAAGGAAAGGAAAAGCCTTTTGTTAAATGGCTGCAGAAAAGGTGCGCTCTCTCTCTCCCTCTCTCTCTCTCTCTCTCTCTCTGTCTCTCTCACTCACACACACACACACACACACACACACAGACAGTCGGATAGGAAAGACCAAGCGTGTAGCCCAAGGACTATGTGCTGTAACCACAAGGAGCTCCTGCCCCAGGGTGAAGCCAGCCCAGGACAAAAGCGCAGAGATGCAGAGAGAATGTGGATTTGATCAGGTCATCAGTTAATAACATTGAAAGCCCTCCCCTACCTCTCCACTTCCAGGTGTGTGACCTCATCAATTTTCTTTTTGTTTAGACCACATGCAATGTACACATATATGTCCCCCAGGAACAATATCAAGATTCCTTTTTAAGAGATTTCTCATGGCTTTCCTCACAGCCCCCAGTGGGGAAATTACCACAGGGATGACATCGGTGTTGGCGCCCACACGCACTCCCCGCCTCCGCTGACCGCAGGTTCTAGGGCGGACGAGCATGGTCACAGGCGGGAAAACGTACACTTTGCTTGCGCGACCACGGCTCCTCTTTCATTCATTCCTCAAGCCGGACATTACTGAGTATCTCCTCTTGCAAAGCACCGCACCATATGCCAAGAATACAACAGTGTACACCCTCAAGGAGTGTCAGGTCCAGAAGGAACGACAGACAAGCAAGTAAATAATGAGGTAAAATAACTACTAACTGTCATAAATAGCTTGAAGGAAAGAAACTGGGAGGTGAGAAACAGAATAACAAGAGAAACTACTCTGCAGGACGTGAATAGAAAGGCCTCTGCAAGGAGGTGACATTAGCAGCTCCATTGGTGTCCCCACTCCAGTGGATTCATCGTAGATCTTCGTGAGCAAAGACGAACGTCACTCAAGTGGAGAGATAGAGAGAGATGCAGTGTTTCAGTAATATATGTCCAAGTTCTTTGTAAGAAAATACCACAGAGAATCAAATTGTCCCTTTCAGAATGTTCTAGTCCTGCTGAAGAGACAAATCTCTCACTGCAAAAGCAGGGCCAGTTAATTATAAGACACCTTGCCAAACGTTAGGGGCCGGAAAAGGATACCACTAGAGTGGGAGGTAGGCTTAAGACAACAGGGAGGATGGAGATTGTGTGGTTCACTTAAAGACATGAAAATTCAAATAATGTTTAAAAATACTCTGTGGGCCAAATAAAATATGTCTGTGACGGAACTGCCTAAGGAGACTGTTTTGACTCCTTTCCTAAATGTTCAGTTCACTACCTGAGGGCATTTTATACCTTTTGGAAACATTTAAAATAATAAAAATTGCCATTTTCAAAAGTGAAAGGCAAAGATGCAGAGCTATACCAATGAAAATATTGTGAGAATAAGGTGGAAGAGTGAAATCTTTGTCAGGATAATAATAATAATAGTAATTCTGTTTGCCTTTATTACAAATATTACCCTGACAGAGAAGGATGGGATAGGACAGCAGAGACGAGGAGGACCAGGTATCATAAATGAGACAGAGCTCCCCCACAGTGGTGGTGATGGTGATGGTGGGGATGGCCTCCATATGTTCTCCCCTGCTGTTTGGCATTTAGGAGATGTAGGCTGAGAATATTCCAACATGCACTGAGAAGGCAGAACTACCTCTCAGGAGCTACATGTGCATTTTAGATTTTTACTGTGCTATCAATGTCAGCATTCTTTTTTACCATTTCAGTGAAAATTTTTGGAGTTTCAAGCACAACAGAAGAATGACACAGGAGGATAGGAAATATCTGATGGTAGATATATTTCACACAAGGCAATCTCTTGCCTTGAATCTCTAGAATAACCAATAAAAAATAACAAAATAGTGTATTAATATTAATACTGAGTGAGTAGAGGTAGAAAAGAAATAATAAAAATAATAAATCCAAAAGAAGACAAGAAAAGAAAAAAACAACAAAAAACAAAAACAAAGAAAGAAAAGAAAGGAGAAAAAATACATAGGACAGGAAGACAAAAAAATGTTAATTATTGATTTAAATTTATATCTGAGGGGCTCCTGGGTGGTTCAGTTGGTTAAGCATCCGACTCTTGATTTCGGCTCAGATCATGATCTCAGGGTGGTAAGATCAAGTCCCGCAGCAGGCATGGAGCCTGCTTAAGATTCTCTCTCTCCCTCTCCCTCTGCCCCTCCCACTGCTCATGCACGTATGCTCTCTCTCTCTCTAAAAAAGAAAAGAAAAAAAATTTAGTATATTGGAAAATTACATCCTATGTTAAGGGACTAAATGTTCCAATTGAAGAACAAAAGTAGTCAGACTAAATTTTTTTTAAGTATATGCTGTTTACAATATATGTAAAATAATGTGATTAACCAAATTAATGAAATAAAGGAGAAAATTATAAGATTACTTGATAGATGCAGAAAAATATTTTATAAATTTCAACATCCATTCATAATTATTCTTAAATAGGTCTTTGGGGCATCTGGGTGGCTGGGTGTGCCTTTGGCTCAGGTCATGATCTCAGGGTCCTGGGATCAAGTCCCACGTCAGGCTCCCTGCTCAGCGGGGAGTCTGCTTCTCCCTTTGCCTCCCTCCCTCAACTCGTGCTCTCTCAATCTCTCTCTCTCTCTCAAATAAATAAAATCTTTTAAAAAAATTCTTAGACAAAGAAGGGAACTTCCTTAGTCTTATCAAAGCTCACAGTAAAGGGACTCCTGGGTGACTCAGTCGGTTAAGCATCTGCCCTCAGCTCAGGTCATGATCCTAGGGTTCTGGGATCAGTTCTGCATTGGGCTCCTTGCTCAGTGGGAAGACTGCTTCTCCTTCTGCCTCTGCCTGCCACTCCCCCTGCTTGTTCTCTTTCTCTCTCTCTCTGTCAAATAAATAAATGAAATCTTCAAAAAAAAAAAAAAAAAGGAGAGAAGAAAAGTTAGGAGTACCTGTTCTCCCAGATACCAGGACTTATTCTTAAGGCTACACTAAGACAGTGTGGTATTGGCACAAAAATAGAAAAACAGAGTAATGGAACAGAACAGAGAGTCTAGAAATCTAACCATACATATAAGGTCACCTAATTTACAACCAAGTTTGGTACCACAGGCACAGTAGGATAAGTATATTCTTTTTAGTAAATTACACTGGGTCAACTAAAATCCACTTTGGAAATACTTAACCCGTACTGTATACCATACACACACAAAAAATTCTAGATTTATAATAGAGGTAAAAATGAAAAGGCAAAATAATAGAAGGAAAAAATAAAGAATATCTCCATGACCTTCAGGTAGATAAATACTCCTTAAGATACAAAAGTCATTAACCATAAAAAATGTTAAATTTGACCACATTAAAATTAAGAACTTTGTTTATCAAATACACCATTACAAAAGTGAATAGACAAGTAACAAATAAGAGATTTTTGCAACACATTTAACCAATAAAAGTTTCATATCCACAGTAATTAAAGAGATTCTATTAATCAATTTTTTTAAAGCAGACAATGCTAAGGAGCTTAACCCCTATGTTTTCTTCTAGGAGATCTATTATTTCAGGTCTTATATTCAAATCTTTAAACCATTTTGAATTGATTTTTGTATATAGTATAAGGTAGTGGTCCAATTTCATATTTTTGCATATGGCTGTCCAGTTTTCCCAACTCCATTTATTGAAGAGACTATCCTTTTCCCATTGTATATTCTTGGCACCTTGATAATAAATTAATTGACCATAGATGCATGAGTTTATTTCTGGGCTCTCTATTCTGTTCCATTGATCTAAGTGTCTATTTTTATGTCAGTACCACACTGTTTTGATTACCATAATTTTGTAATATAGTTTGAAATCAGGACATGTGATGCCTCCAGCTTTGTTCATTCTGAAGATTGCTTTGGCTATTTGGGATCTTTTGTGGTTCCATAAAGATTTTAGAACTGTGAAAAATGCCATTGGAATTTTAATAAGGATTGCATTAAATCTATAGATCGCTTTAAGTAGTATGGACACAATCCATGAGCACATATTATTTTTCCATTTATTCATGTCTTCTTCAATTTCATTCATCAATGTCTTTCAGTTTTCAGTATACAGGTCAGTTATCTCCTTGGTTAAATTTATTCCTAGGTATTTTATTCTTTTTAATGCAATTGTAAATGGGATTATTTACTTACTTTCTCTTTTTTATAGTTTGTTGTTAGTGTATGGAAATGCAACTGATTTTGTGTACTGATTTCATATCCTGCAACTTTACTGCATTTGTTTGGTTCTTAACAGTTTTGTTTTGTTTTGTTTTGTTTTTGGCAGAGTCCTTCAGGTTTTCTATATTTAATATTGTTCCGTCTACAAATAGAGTCAACTTTATTTCTTCCTTTCCAATCTGGATGCTCTATTTCTTGTCTAATAGCTCTGGCTAGGATTTTCAGTTCTATGTTAAATAAAAGTGGCAAGAGTTGACAACCTTGTCTTGTTCCTGATATTAGAGGAAAGGCTTTCAATTTTTCACCACTGAGTATGATGTTAGCTGTGGGCTTATTATATATGGCCTTTATTATGTCGAGGTATGTTCTCTCTATACCCACTTTGTTGAGAGTTTTTATCATGATGAGGGTTTTTATCATGAAAGGATGTTGATTTTTGTCCAATGCTTTTCTACATCTATCGACATAATCATATGATTTTTATCCTTCATTTTGTTAATGTGGTGTACCAGAGTAACTGATTTGTGGATATTGGACCATCTTTGCATCTCTGGAATAAATCCCACTTATCATGATGTGTGATCCTTTTAATGTATTGTTGAGTTCAGTTTGCTAATATTTTGCTGAGGATTTTTGAATCTGTGTTCATCAGGGATATTGGTCTGTATTTTTTTTTTCTTGTAGTGCCTTTGTCTGGTTTCAATATCAAGGTAATGCTGGCCTTCTAAATTGAGTATGGGACTCCCTCCTCTTCTATTTTTTTGAAGTTTGAGAAATATTGCAAATAATTCTTCTTTAAAATTTTGTAAGATTTTGCCAATGAGGCCATTTGGTTCTGGACTTTGTTGGGACGGTTTTGATTATTCATGTAAGCTCCTTACTAGTCATTGGTCTGTTCAGATTTTCTATTTACTCATAATTCAGTCTTGGTAGGTTGTATGTTCCTAGGAATCTATCCATTTCTTACAGGTTGTCCAATTTGCTGGTGTATAACTCTTCATAATACTCTTATGATCCTTCGTATTTCTGTGGTGTCAGTTGCAATGTCTTCTCTTCCACTTCTGATTTTATTTCAGTTATTTCATCAGTTATTTCTAGAAGTTGCTAGTTATTCTATAAAGCACATTTGCCCTATAGCTGCCCTGTCTAGGAACCACTTGAGGTAGCAGTCTTGGCAATTTATTCGAGAATACAAGCCTGTTTGCCAGATCATTTCACGTGAAAGTCCCCAACAAGAAATTTAAATGCATCATCACAATGACAGAGGACCTTTCAGAAATATCCTAAGGTACATGCATACCTATATAGACAGAGATGTTATGTGAGATTCAGTCAAGCATTATATGCAAATATGCTTGGAAAAGTGTGGCCCACTGCATTAAATGAAAGAATTGATTAATTAGAATAACCTGGAAATGTATTGATAGAAACAGAACAAGAACCGTTTCTCAAATAACGTTCAACTTAAAGTTAGCAAATCAATATGCTATAGCACAGCATGATTTAAGAACAATTTACAGTTCTCTGCTTAACACAAGTGAAAGGTTCATACTCATCCTTGTTTGCCCAAGGCCCCAGGGCAAACATCTCCTTGCTAATAACTGGGCAGTGACTCAGAAAAAGAGAAAGGAAACAGGAGGCTTCAGGCTGTACTGAAACGTAGCTGAGACTGTGCCAAGAACAAGCCATCAAGCCCTAGGTTCATCAACAGCTCCACACAATGGTTAGAGAACCATCCTGCTTCCTCAGATTACTATTTTACATCTCTTCCCTCTAGGTCTAGCCTTGATAAATCTGCTGCTCTCTTTTCCCTATAGACAAATCCGGGGAACCTTTGGTATCCAAAGATTTGGTGACTAAAGGGAATTAAAAGATTCACAGACATCTAAGTGATTCATGTGAATATAGTTAATTGAAGTAAATAAATTTAAAATGGTGCCACTTCACAAAAACAAATCTACTGTCTACACAACCCATGGCATTTGTTGTATGTTTGCTGCATTGATTTAAAAATAATAGCACTGATAACAACGAAACGGTATCAATTTGTAGATTACTGTGGAAGTTAAGTACTTGGCTTTTGGTTTTATCTATCTTGAGATAAATAACATAATTGTTCAGTGGATCAGTTTACCCCACTATGAAAGAAGTTATTTTATCTTCCCTATCCCTCAGAGCAAAGACCATTTTTGACCAAAATCTTTAACTATGGAGGAAAATAACACATCTATCAAAGGGTATTGACCCATCCATAGGATACGCAGCTGTGAATGCTAAAAGAACCAGGCTGTGAGAACAGTCGGTGACATCCACATGTGACATCTGTATCTCCCACCGATTGCCAAGGTCGATTCTGCCATACTGGCCAACTGGTAGGTGCCCCTTTCCTCTCATACAATTCCTGGAGCGATAAGTTAGAGCCAAGAAGACTTTCCCACAAGAGCAGGAGTGCCTCTCTGATAAATACTTGAGAGTAGCTGCGTTTTCCTTCTTTAGGAGAAGAAAATCAATACTATATAACCACTGGATTACAAATTATATACTGATAACTCACACTAAAACAAATTAAAATAAAGTATAAAAGGGTCAAAGAGCTTTCTTACATTTTTACTAAAAAATAAATTTAGAATCACTTCCTCGACTCCATTCAACACTCATATCCCTTCCATTGTCCAACTTATTCTCCGTCTTCTGTCAAAATGGAAAAAATTGTGAAAAAAGAAAAGTTAATTTCAAAACTCTCACTCCAAAGCATCCTTCTTTTTCTGATTTTCCAGGCTGATTGGACCCAGTGTTTGGGACACACCAAGGCAGCAACTCAACACTCGCTATTTGATAAGTTGGCTGAATCCTATCCTTCCCCTGGAAGCAGTGATGAGGCAGGGCAGGGCTGGCTGAGAGAGAGAAGACGAGTATTTGCTAAAGGGAGGTCCAAATATTGGCACTAGCAAAAGTCCCAGCACTAAACAGTTATATAAGCTATTCTAGATCTGAGAGAAGAGTCAACTGGTCAACTCAAAGGTGCTAGTAATAACAGCAACCACTACTTATTGAACATTTAACTCTGGGCCTTTTATATATGCTATGTCACTTAGTACTTCGGCAGGTACTAGGACTACTATTATACCCATCTTGCCAATAAGACTGAGGCTAGAGGATCCACTTCCAAGCTCACTCACTTGGCTTTTAGCAGAGGACCTCAGGTCTTTCCCATGTGAGTGAGGTTAGCTCACAGCACAGCTGCTGGTTTCCCCCAGAACAAGTGTTCTAAAAGTGCAAGAGCCACCAAGATGGAGGTTTTGGTATTCTATAACCTAATCTCAGAAGTGACATACCATCATCTCTGCATATTTTATTAGTCATAGCTTATTAGTTACACAGACCAACTGGTAAATATGAGAGGTGATTACATGAGGGTGTCAGTATGAGAAGGTGGGAATCTTTGGAGGGGATCTCGGAAGCTGGCTATCACAAAAATTGATGCACAAAGGGTAAAGTTAGTACTAGAGAAACCAAGATTTATTTTTTTTAAAGGTATTATTTATTTATTTGACAGAGAGAGACACAGCAAGAGAGGAACACAAGCAGGGGGAGTATGAGAGGGAGAAGCAGGCTCCCCGCTAAGCAGAGAGCCCGATGTGGGGCTTGATCCCAGGACCTTGAGCCGAAGGCAGACGCTTCACAACTGAGCCACCCAGGCGCCCCGAGGAATCAAGATTTAAACCCAGAGGTTGTTATTCTGTTTGGAGCCCTAAGTCCTTTAGAACCACGGAGCTATTATGGAGCCAATATGGATGAAAACACGCAGACTTAGTGGACCACTCTTCTTGTTTGAAAGCCCACCACCTACTGGGCCTCAACCTGAGAGTTCTACTCAAAAGCATTTGACTCCAGCATGGCTGGAACTCTTAGCAGCACCCTGGTGTACTTTAGTGCAGGACCCTATTTGCTTATTCTTCTTCCTTCCCCCAGTGTCTAGATAGTAGAAGTTCTGTCCAATACCAAGTCTTTGTCCAAAGTCCAAAGTTCTTGGACAAAGACTTGGTATTGGAGCATAAAACACAATTCAGAGATTGTACTAATTTGGGAGGTTTAAACAGTAAAACAGAATGTTGTTTTTTTAAGTTCCCTTGCAATTCCCCTCCTTGAAAATAAATTCACATGCTCACTTCAGCTAAACACAAAGGGAAGAAATAAGTTTTCAGTGACTTTTTAAAAGATTGCTAGCCATATTTCTTTAACAGACATTCATTTCCTGGATTAGACACTAAGGAACTTATGTTATCATTCTATTTTATTTATTCTATGCATCTGTGGATTATAGAGTAGATCATGTTAAGTATAATGCTTTGAAAGGACCCTTCAGAGAAAGAACTAAATGAATTTTCCCGTCTATTCTTAATATTCCCCCTACTGAATGTAGACAGCAACAGGAAAATTCAAAGCTATTATTTTTAATGTCAAATGCCTTACTAGTCCAATAAAAGGGGGAAAGATATTAAACTTTTTATACAACAAGAACCAGATAGCACATATCTTCAAGAAACACATCTTAATCAAATTGAACATAGGAAATTAAAAAGAGGGTGGATGACTGAAGGTATCCATCCTCATTTAATTAAAAAAAAAAAAGAGCACTGGCAATCCTTATGAACAAGAGAGCATGTATTTTTCGCCTTTGTTCCTTTCAGATGAATAGTGTGGATTAATTTGGGTTCAGAAGGTTCTGAAAAACCTGAGAAATTGCTGTACTCATTGTCCTCAGATGAAAAAGAAATATTCCTTCTATTAGACAAGCCCATTTTATGTTAGGAAGCAACACCAGTGAGTGGAAGATATGAACTTCTGAAAGTCACCTCCGTAGCCTTGACCAAGGGGATTAAAATGCCTTTTTGATGACTTTATAGAATGGCTATAAACTTCAGATGAGATACCTCATATAAAGCCTGATGAGAAACAAAAGCCCTATGTAAGTATAAGGTGGAGAAAGTAGCGGTGTGGTTGGTAAGGTTATCTACATAAAATACTCCAAAATTGGGCTTAAAACTAATTCAGTCAACTATCCTACCATGAGAAAAATCATCACAGCAAATATTTATGGAGTTACTCACTATCAACAAATCTAAACACTACATTTAGTCCCATTTTACGGATGAGCCAAGAGGTTCCAAAAAGTTAAGCAACTTCCCCAAGATCATGCAGCTCTGGATCATCATGCAGCAGAGCCAGGATCTGAGTTTGAATGCAAACATGATTCCCAGCCATGGTGTTAGCCTGTCATGCTGCCTCCATAATGCTGCAGGCACTTTGTTCTCCCCAGCTCATTACCAGAATTACCCTGCTCATCTCCAGAACGGGGAGGACAAAAGGAGCCTCACTGTGAGAGCACATACCCAAACACACACGCCACACCCTCTCGTACCTGCAGAGATTTTATTTTAGTTTATTTAAAGATTTTTATTTTATATTTAAAGATATTTATTTGACAGAGAAAGAGAGTGTGAGAGCAGGAACATAAGCAGAAGGAGTGGGAGAGGGAGAAGCAGACTCCCCGCTGAGCAGGGAGCCTGACAGGGACTCGATCCCAGGACCCCGGGATCATGACCTGAGCCGAAGGCAGACGCTTAACGACTGAGCCACCCAGGCGCCCACCTGCAGAGATTTTAGATTATATTCTGCAAGTCAGAAATACTCCTCAGCAGGAACCATGGTTTAATTAGATTATTATAAAACCGAGCCAGGTTTGAAAATACATGGACACATACCTCCATTTTTCACTTTACCCTTGAGCAGCAGCAGAGAATTCAAATAAAAATGTTACCGGTTTGGCATGTTTGTTTGGGCTGCTATAACAAAAATACCAAAAATACCATAAGCTGGGTGGCTTCTAAACAACAGACATCTATTTCCCCCGTTTCTGGAGGCCGGGAGGTGTCAGATCAAGGCCAGCGGATGGGACGTGTGGTGGAAAGCCACTTCCTGGTTCAGAGGCAGCCATCTTCTCATTGTGACTTCCCACACATGGCTGAGAGGGTGAGGGGTTGTGCTTGGAGATCAGCTTCAGCCCGGTCCCACCGGGAGCCCTGGCCCCCTCACTACATCACAGAGTTGGGGGCCCCTTGGGACAAGGGGCTGACCGGTCACCCTGGTTTGCCTTGGATTGAGGGGTTTCCAGAGACACAGGACATTCGGCGTTAAATGTAGAAAGTGGGCAGTCCAGAGCAAACAAGGATTTGCGTCACTTATGAGACACTGAGTATCGGCCCCAACCCGGAGATGAGAGAGAGACGTCAGGGTGAGGTAGACAGCACTTCTCCCGGGAAGGGGATGCTGCAAGCATTAGAAGCCCATTCTCAAAAGTGGAGGATGGGCTCACCAGCCCCCGGGGTGATCTGGGCAGGACACCTCAGCAGCGACAGTTTCCTTCAATTCCACATCCTGGCTGTTAAATGTGAATATTCGTCCACTATGTTTACAGATCAAAAGCCACAGCCAATTTCCTCATTAAAACTAAAAGATTAAATTATCATTAATAATTCATCACTTGATTTTTTTTTTCTCATTCCCTTTGTATGAGACCAAAAGACAGACTATAAACAGTGGAAGTTCAATGGGATGTTCTGTAATATTTCCGAGTTTCTAGGTAACATGAACTCTCTAAACAAAATCTCAAACTGCATTTGTCAGACCCACAAGCGAGTGAGTGGGAGAAGCAGTCTGTGGGGTGGGTGCAAATGAACTCCTCCTCTTAGTCTTTCCAAGCCACAGTTTCTTCTTCTGAAAATGGGACACAAATCTTGGCCTCACAGAAGAGTTCAGAAGATTCAACACAAAGTAAATGTGCCACCAGTGGTAACCTTTACTGCTAACTGTTGAACAGAATCTGAAAGCCTGAATTCTAAACCAGTGTCGTAGAGTGGGATGGGAGACTTTAACTAATCAAAATCTAGGGGGTGGCCAGAACAGAGTCCCCTATCCGCAGCAAATGTAGAGCTTCACATTCATCCTAGAGTGCACTTGAATGGCCACTCAAAAAGATTTATATCTTGGACTTTTATCAAGTGATTCTAAAATATTAACTAGAGTAATTACTTTAGAGAAAGTCAAAGGCCATTAAAAAATTTTTAACCCTAAAGTGAATGCTGATTCGTGTGACTTTATTATCAGCATGTGTTTGTATGTGTGCGTTGGGGGTTTGTAAATGAAGCTACAGTATAACGGTTTGATTGGGGAGCAGGACTGAGGGGGCTAACATGATTCTAGCTGCATTTACACTGTGAGCATGGTTCAGTAACTGCACTTACACGTAAATGGGTTTATCCTTGTAATTCAAATAATTGCTTTGGTATTTTCAGTACCAACCAAGTATGAAAGCTCTGTATAAAAGTTGTAGAAAATTCCCAGGGGAAGGAAAGTATCTATCGATCGGCCTATGAAACTATATACCATCCCCACTTTCTTCACCTTGCAAGGGAAAAAAACAGATGTGCTAAATAATACCCATTTCATGGTTTGTCAGAATAAAATGAGATTATTATGTCAAAACCTTTGATAAACTGTAGAGGCTCTTATAAATGAAAGTTTGACTATCCTAAGTATTATGAAATTCAGAATACCATCTCACACACACACACACACACACACACACACACACGAGTTACAGCCAAATGTGCAAACCATAGGAGTGGGATGGGGGGAGGCTGGTTCTTCTCAGCTTTTTGACAGGAAGGCTAATTTTCTCCCCTAAAATAAACTTAGTTTGAGATAGAACTGAAGAGATTTGGCAAATGTAAATATCTGCTGGTTAACTAGAAGTGAATTATAAACAATACCTACTCAGGGTTATAAGCATTAATGGGGTTAAGTGGAATTTCACACTTGAGGAATTTCATATGCTCAATCTTGACCCAGCTTCAGAAAATATATGGCTTTACTGTAAAATGCCCTAGAGACTCAAGAGGCATGCTGTTAGTTTGTGGGCAACAAGCAGCAGAATTTAAATCAGGATGGAAAATTAAACACATGGCACTCTCCCCTGGCCTTCTGTTTCTCTCTAGGTGGGAAAGAATCTTACATGACTCCTCCTTCTTCCTAACCCTCATTTCTGTCAAGTCTCCAGCCTGCTTCAGCCTCAGAGTGGTTTTTCCTGACCACTTCTTCCCTCCACCCCACACTACCACCTCAATGGCTCAACACCTGGACATTTTGCCATACGCCTTCCCTCCAGACTCGAGTCCTGGAGAATTTCCCCAGCCACAGCCTTCCCCAAATGAACTCATCTTCCTGCCTGCCACCAGATCAATTCTCCTAAAACAGGGGTCCCAGAGGCCCACCAAATGCTCCAAGAAAATCAGAAATTCAGTGGTCAAATCAGTTTAGGAAATGTCACTTATCCTATCTTCTTCTTGGAGCATCACTTTTGCAAATTAAGGGTTCTGAAAAGTCCTGCTGTAAAGACACCAACTTCACTTTATTTAACCCAGATTCTTCAAACTGAGTAATATAACTAGCAACCCCTATGAGATAAGTATTATGAGGTTGTCATTTTACAGAGGATGAGACCAAGGCCAGACTAGGTTAGAGAACTCCCGAAGGTCATACAGCCACTAAATGGTAGAGCTGAAGTTCAGACTAACTCCAAAGTTAAACACTTCGGGTATCCTACAGCACTACAAAATGAGAAACAATCTCTTCATATTTCCACTATCTTGGGCTTCCAATCAAAGATTTCCACCAAATCTCCCTACATGCCATTTATATTCTTTAACTAGAGCCTTGCTACTCAAAGTGAGGCCTAAGGACCAGCAGCACTGACATAATCTGGCAGCTCATCAGAAATGCAACATTGCAGCACCCCTGCCCCAACCACCACCAGCTCAATGGAGTCAGAATCCACACTTAGCACAGAATCCCGTTGGAGACACACCACCCTGGAAAGTGTTTAGAGCATAATCTAATCTGTGTTTCCTATTCTTCCACTGTTAATTTTGTCTTCCACAAACCATGTTTCCTGGACCCATCAGCCAGGCAGTACAATTGGGTAGCATCAGTCAGCAAACAGTATCTCTTTGACCTGGCCCCCACCCACTCTTACTTACTCCTCAAATTCCCCCCCGATGGTCCTGGGATTTCCCTGCATGTGTCTCGCATCCTAAAGTCTGATATCCACTATTTTCCCCCTCTCCCATTCTGTGGCCATCTTTATTCTCTGCCAACACCAAGCTGACGAGCATGCCACCAGCAACTGCTGGGGACAGTCCCATCCTGATGCCTCGGATGCTGGGCCACGCTTACCAACGCAGAGGTGCAGGACATGGTGGGGCTGCCCTACCAAAGCCAGCACTAGGCCCTCAGCTTCTTGTGGACACAGACTGTGAACGATTCTTCCACACAGCCCAACATGGAGCGTGGAGCCTTCACAATCGAGATAAAGGAAGAGGCGAGGCAGGGCAGAGTGGGAAATCCGACAATTAGGGCAGAAGGATTATTCATTTTACAAAATGATTCCTTACAAGGATACCTCAAAAATATATTTCTAAAAGATTTGATTGACAAGAGTACTTTCCACACAGCTTTGCCGAGAGGCATCAGATGTGTCCCTGTGGGGAGGACACAGAGAAAGGGGAGGAAAGAAATCTAAGGGCCTGACCCAAGGCAAGGGCTCAAATAGGCATGTGTGATCTCTGGAAGATTCACAACTTAAATGACCCAAATTGAAGAGCTAAGTAATAGATGCCTCCAGACTGAAGAGGGGGACACAGGAGGGAAAAGGGTAGAAGGGAAAGTGACAGAGGAGCTGATGCCAAGGAAGGTGGCCAGGGATGGCTTGAAATCCCAGATGAAGAGGCCGTGATGGCATCTGTCCCCTCACTCTCAAAGCAAGGAAGATGGCCAGGACAGGGGGTTGTCCAAAGAACTCTAAGGCGCCCCACTCCTTATTTCCACAAAGAAGGAGGAAGGTAAGGCAGGAGACAATAACACAGATGTTCTCTGAGATCATTCAGGTCTGAAGACAGGATGCCGGACAAAGGCCGGAGTTGTCCTGGGCACACATTCTGTGCCTAGCCCACCCACCCGAGCAATCACAGGGCCCAGCTGGATTTTGCATATAGTCACCCACTTTTTATCCACCTTCACCATCACCCTCGTTGGCCAATGCCCTCTCACCCTCTGCAATTAAAGAGCCTCCTGTCTGGTCCCCTAAATTCTCTTCTGCCTGTCCTCTAATTCATTCCCCACAGAGCAGCAAGTCCAGGGTATATCCAGCTGGTCCTGTCACTGCCAAGGGTGAGGCCTCCATGACTCCCCCAGGCTCCTGAGATACTGCACACCTGCGTACTGGACCCGAGCAGAGAGCCGTGGTGATCATGCCCCCCTGACCACCCAGTCCATACAGCCACTCCTCTCCCACTTGCTATCTTTGCGCCATTTCCATTCCTTGGACGAGTCAAACTTTCTCCCACCTCAGAGACTGCATGTGCCATTCTTTACCCGTGGACCTCTTTCTTCCTTGCACACAACCTGTCTGCCCACCCACCCAGCGCTTCACCTAGGTTCTTTCTCTTCCGTTCAGACCTAGTTTAAATGTCACTTCCTTAGTGACATCGTTAAGTCTCTTAGGACTCCCCAAGACCAGATAGGAGACCCAGCTCTGCCGTCTTATATTGCCCCCAGAATTCCAAACTTTCCTGATAACATATATCATAATTTCATTTAACTAATCTCATACGTACCTAAAATAATTAATTTCTGCAAATCGTATTTATCTTATTTATTGTTGCATCACCAGTGCATAGTACATCTGTTTGGCATTTAGTAGGTACTTAACAAATGTCTGTGGAAGAAAGAAGGGGAAGAGGGAGGGACCAGCAGAAGGAAAGAAGAGAGGGCTATTTTCCAGATCAGGAACTCGTTGTTTTTCTCAACAAACCCCTCAAAAGAGTACTGTCAAACAACTTAAACTGTTAACTACTTTCGTTTAACATCATCTGTCCACGGAAAATGATACAGGCAGGCGAGACTTTACCAAAGTCTAGATCAGCAGGTATCTCCCAGTTCTAGGAGTAAGAATATTGTTCATCTACGTCTTGACTCCCATCTCTGTCCTAATTAGGGAGAAGAGCAGCATTGGGCAGTGATGGCCAAAACTGAAGTCTTAACACCAATTTATCCAAACAAAAGACTATATGGATCACACCTCCCATCTGTTCCCATAAATCACTACAAATATATTTAGAGAACATGTTACAAGTGTGTACATATACAGGCACAAGAACATTTGCCAAGATAAAACAATATTATTACGTCTGTCTAAAACATTTTTTTTCCCTTACAATGTGAATTCAGTCTTCCAGTGGAAAATACTTTCGAGCTAAAAAGAGACATCTCCTCTTCGTCTGACTTATATTTCAGATCAGCTCAGCTACACCTGCAGGGGCCTTACCAACCGAGGGACACTTGATGGATAGCACAAGGGCCAGGGGCAGGGACACAGAGCAACAGATAACTCCCACACCTCGTTTTACCCTCCTTCCTCCAGTCCCCCTAGGAGCTGCAATTAGACGTTTAACCCATGACCAGTACTGATTGCCACCTTACCTTCCTTCTCTGCCATGTGGTGGGGTGTAAATGAACAGAGAAATACCAAAAAGCAAGAGTAGCAGTAGAGAGAGGAGGTTGCTTAAAGGCTGAGATAATCCACTCACCAGAGACAGAAATCTCGAGGAGCCAGTTGGTCAGATTTGCCAAACTGACATGTACCCCCCTTTCACTGAGGACACATCTTGCTGAATGTTCTCTTTCTGGATTTCTTGCCTAAGCTCAAGACCATAAATGTATCTTAAAGTCTTTGAGGCGCATTTACCGGTCAATTAAAGACAGGTATGGTCACTTTTCTGCTATGGTTTAATGAGGTTAACTCATGCACGTTCCCTGCTGAAGTTCTGACACTCTCACTGCTAGAAAACACATTGTTTGGATTGTCTCGCTTTCCCTGTCTAGGGTACTACCAGTCTCAAACTTAAAATCGGATCTTGAGCAGGTTAATTGTCAGTTCTTCAACATTTTCACCCATAAAATGGGATAATTCAATACAATCACATTATTTCAAATGGAACCGTGAGATATTTTCCCAAAATTCAGTTTTAGTATGGTTCAAAATTCAGGCTCATAACTGCATTAACAAAAATTGTCAAGTGCTGGCCCTTTAAGGACTAACTTTAGTGAAGAGCGAAGCATGGTTGTCAATAGGCAATGTATAGCAATTATTCAAATGGTAGCAGACAGGTCACACCTGAAAGCAATTTCTTATTTTAAGGAAGTTAAACATTCCCTTGGACTTTGGTATAGGTGATCGCTTTGTTCTTCTAACAAATAACTTTCTGCCAACTGGGCTACCAACATTAGCCCAATCTAAGCGCATTCATCTACAGGGTTTTCTTGCACACTCTCCCATTCTTACCCATTCTGCCCCAGTGATGCCCAATATGCATGATCTGTAGAGTTGACTGCAGGAAGGAAGGGACAGGGGTTTTACCATCTGCCACCAGTGGCTTCACTTTGCTCCTATCTCCCCTTGCATTCCCTGACACAATCTGAGCCCCCAACCGCCTTCTTTAGCAGGCAAATGTGTTTGCCTCATTATACAGAAACTCTCTTACGGACAATTTGTCATCACTTAATTAATAAATCAGGGACTCCATTTGAATCGGAAAACAGAAGCTCCTCTAGCTGATCACAGATTAGTGCTGAAAATCTTATTCCTAAATCCATTTATTCATAAACACAGAGGAACGTTCTACATCCCATTTTTGTAATGCCTAAGTGTGACCAGTAAAATCACCTAGCCGGCAAAGCTGGAACATCTTTCTTCTGAGATAAATTGTGTTCTCATTTCTCCAAAAGTTCCTAAAATTCTCTACAAGTTTGTAAGGAGAGGAGTGTCTGAACTCCGAGTCCTATATTGTCAAATTTCCTTGTTTCCAGTATTTTGGCAGGTGGAATTTTCCATTATTTCCACACGTGTGTTCTAACGAGTGGTCTCTCCTAAGGGCTACTCCATCTCTGTTGCATTTGATGCTTTGCCTCTGCTGTTTCTACATCCTCTGCCTTTAGACTGATCATCACCTTCGGCCCCACTAAGTGCTAGAAAACAGGATCTGCAGAACCAGAGAGGAGTATGTCCTGAGGAATGGCTTATAAATTTAAAAGCAAGATGGGCTGACTCTGTGTTCAGAGGGGTTCTTCCTGGCTTTTTGTTATTGTTTTTGTTCTGTTTTCCGTAGAACTTTAGGTAAAGGTGTAACAGATGAATAACCCATAGATAGTCGACATTCACTTTAGAATTAAATTGAGCATTTTGCTAAAAAATAACATCTGTCCTTCAGATATAATGATCCTTAAAACAATAGCCGTTATTTGTGAGTGCTTACTGTTTGCCAGGCACTATGCCAAGTGCTTTTCTGACACATCATATTTAATCCTCAAAACCACCATAAAGAAAGATATTACTATTTCCATTTTCAGGTAAAGAAATTGAGACTTAAGAAATGAACCAACTTGCCAAGGTGACGGGTATAAGTGCTAGAACTAGATCTGTCTGACTCCATCACATATGCCCTTAATGAACATATTATACTGTCTCCCGGGGGTTTGGAAAGGATTTTGTTAATCATTAACAACGTATTCACCTTCTACTGTGCACTACTGCAGGCGTCTATCTGCAGGTCTTGTTGTCCTTTTCCTCTCTAGTCCATTATCCAACCAGCCATCAGAACAGCATCTCCCAAGGAGTAATTCTGAAACCATTTGCATCAGAATCACCTGGATGCCTGTTAGGAATGCAGCTGCCAGACCACCCCGGAGATACTGAATCAGAATCACCTGCATTTTTAATAAACACTAAAATTTGAAAATCACTTAGATCAGTATATCATCTGTTCACAATCTTCAGACAGTTTTCCAGAAACTATGATATACTATTTGTGGCAGGCTGAGGAGTGGCCTCCCAAAGATGCCCACGTCCCAGTCTCTGATACCTGTGAATATGTCACTTCACGAGGCAAAAGGGACTTTGCAGATGCGATTAAGTTAAGAATCTTGAGATGGGGAGATTATTATCCTGAATTACCCAGGTAAGCCCAAGGTAATCACAAGGGTTATTAGAAGAGGGAAGCAGAAGGCTCAGAGTCAGAGAAGGTAACAGGACAGCTGAACCAGGCATTGGAATGATGAGGGTTGAGGACAGCGCACAAGCCAAGGAGTGCAGGCAGCTTCTAGAAGCTGGAAAAGGCAAGGACACAGATTCTTCCCTGGAGCCTCCAGAAGGAATGTGGTGGCCAGCCAACCCATTTTAGACTTCTGACCCCCAGACTCTAAGAGAATATATTTGTTGCTTTCAGCCACTAAATTTGTGGCGATTTGTTACGGGAACAATAGGAGGCAATCCTCCTTAGGTCCTCAATGGGCCAAGTCCTTCTTAGCTCACCCCTCTTACCTCTCATCTCTCTACCTTAAACTTTATGCTCCAGTAATGCCAAGCCACATCCAATTCCCCAAATGTGCCTAGCTCCTTAATACCGTACTTGGACATTTGCTTCCCCCAAACTTGTCAGCTGAGGAACACCAATTTACCCTGGTAAGACGTCCAGAGGTCACTCCTTAATATCTAGAGATGGAACTAATTCTCTCCTCTGTAATGGAACTTGGATATATACACACAGTGTTGTTCATATCACATTCTGCTGTAAATATCTGAAGCCCACAACTACAACCCATTCATCTTTATATCCCCAGGCCCATTCACAGTGCCTGGTCCAGGGTAAATGCTCAATAAAAGTTAGTTGAATTGAACTAAACCCTGAGTAGTTGCATAGAAAGCTGTAGATGTGTTCCCAAATGCCACCTTTAAAGAAAGCATTTAACAATGTCCTATTTCATAACTTCCCTCAGATCCTGTATCACTGCTATTTTCCCACATATCCTAAGTGCTAACAAATTCCCATCCTTTTGAAAGGTTTGGATTAGGGAGGTAGAAAAACAAACGAATACCATACAAAGATATCTACTAACCAAAGAGGATGATCCAGCCATAGTGTATGATTTTAGATCAAAACGAATCAAAGCTATTATAGTGTATGACTCGTAGATCAGATCTGACAGCACTGATGTATACAGGTTCTGGTACTTTAGTCTTTTAAAGCCTATAAAGTATTTATGATTATATTATCAAAGTATACTATTCTGTCCAAAAGCCGAAAACAGGACTCTCATACAAAATAGAATGAACCCATGTAAAAGGATTTCTTGAGCTCATAAGCTAATGAGGAAAACAGTAAGAAGGTAAACTGACTTAAAGAGTGCTGGTGGAGCTGGGTAGTTATAGGAAACTTAATAAAGGACTGTTAAAATAAGTTTGTTAAATTAGATACAGAACTTATTAGTGCCTTATAAGGCACTAAACCAAAACCTTTATGGTTACCTTATCTGCCTACCAAAAATAATTTCCATCAAATAATTTAGATACAAACCTATGAGTCAACATATAACTTCACCTAGTTCAAGCCCTTAATTAATAGTAGATAACAAAGTCAATGAACAGTACATTCTCCCAGAAAAGAAAATAAACCGAGAATGGATATGTGGTTATCCTCATAGTCCAATTTACAGGTTTGGGATAATTTTTAAAATAGTATTTTAAATATTTTAAAATCGTATTTTTAAAAATAGATTACAAAGATGGCATCCGACTAGCACCACAAAACTTCAGAGGAAACAAAAAACACTGGGGAAATTTGGAGATTCACACAGAACGGGGCCTTGAAGAAGAAAAGGACAAGCAGACATCAATAGACTTTTAAGTATCATTTTTTAATACATTAAAACCAAATTTCTCTCCAAAGAAACGACTCTAATATTTTTAATAAAAAACGATTTAAAGAGATTTAGAAATTCACTCTACTTTTCCAGAACTATACCTATTCTAAAAATCAAGGTAGAGCTGTACTTCCTGTTTCCATACTGTGAATCCAGAATTCTCTTCTTCCTGCCGGCCAGTTCACCTGCTCTCCACCACCAGTGCTAGCCGCTGGCTATCTCCCTGCCCGTTCTCCCTCTACTGCCCCTGCACTTCAACCACCCCGAAACCACTTTTCACCGGCCACACATGACATGGCCTCTCTTTACCTCTTTACCACTGTGCACACATGTATGTGTGTGCACGTGCACGCGCACACTGCGCCTAAGAGAAACTCTGGAAGAGATGCTACTGGAATGTTACAGGAGTGACGGAATAACTACAACACTAAAAGGAAGCTCCAGGGACATGAAGATGAACAGAAGAAAGAAAAGAATGATTGAAAGCTGGGGGCAAAACACTGGAGGCTAATCACTCAAATAGATGCATAGGATGTGAATAATCGTCAGGCTGTGATCAACATGGAGGAACACGGGGTAGGAAAAAGGCACTGCTCAGCACGGAACCTGTACGCTAGCCTCATATTCCACGTGCCCTTTGTTCAAAATTATGATAACATCGTCTTCTCTTTGGTTGCCTTTCAGTAACCACCAGGTCACAGAGGCAGCCTTTTGACACAGTATTTGCTTATAGTCTCTGAAAGCTATGTGAGTGTGGACAGCTATTCATTGTCCTTTTATGGATTCATTCAAATGAGATTCACTAAGAGTGAACTCTGAGAAAATGTTAACTGTGTTTATAATTAACTATGTAAATAAAGCGCATGAATATTGTATTGAGGACTATTAAGATCTGCTAGGATGGCAGAAACTATACTTCGTTTAACTAGGAATATTAGAGTATTCTGCATTCATATCTGCTATCCTTCCAGCTTGGTTATAATGTAGTTATATAAGTTTGAAGATAAGGAGATTTCTCACTCACTTTTGTATTCCCACTGTGGACCACAATGTCTGAGAACATGGTAGGAACATGCAGTAATTGACAATTGAAGAAATGTTAAATAAATGGGCTGAGGGATGAACAGAAAGTAGTGTTCTTCGATTTTCAAACTTTTTTTGAAAAGTGGAGCTGCTTTAAAAATGTATACAAAATCCCAATACATAGAAAAGATGAAAGTGGATGGCTCAGAGGGAAGCAGAACAATGGTGGGGGCATAGCTCTCTTCCCATTCTCTCCACCTCCCAGCAACATGGGTCAGGGAAAAAGTGGCATCAGACCAAGACAGACCCAGGTAGAAAGTTATTGTTTTAAAAAAAATTAGCTCCGGTGCCTTTTCATACTTTTTTTTTTCCTACCTCCATAACAACTTTTAACAGAGTAAAACGAGACCGTATACCATCTCAAATTTTGTTTGCCAGGTCTGTGATGTCTCATGAAAATGTGCAGAAGTTGTCAATCACTTTGGAAGTGAAAAGTTCAACCAGATAACATATTGCAGGGTTCTTTTACTTTTTCTTTTTTTTTTTAACTCATTGGAATGCTCTAAAAATCATTCTTCTATTTCACAGGCATCTGTGACGAGCAAAAGTACTGAGTTCTGTCAAGTTCACATGAAACGGAAATTCACAGAAGTCAACACTTCCAATCAATGCAAATGATCTTGATGGAGAAATTGACAAGATTTACTGAAGGATGTATCCAAATGCCTTCTCTTGTCAGGCCACAGAATCCCAAAGCTCTGTTATCTGTCATTAACTGGGGGACCCAGGAAGTGGTGCAGTGGGTAAGGGCAGGAGCAGGAAAAAAAAAAGTTTAAGACAGGATAAAAGAGCAATTTTAAAATCATTACTTTATAACAATGAACACAGCTATTATTCTGAACCCCAAATCACGGATGTGATCATCAAAAAGACAAAAGAATAGCAGGGTAAATTGTTGAAACAAATCTCTTTATAGTCGATAGTAAAAATCTCATTGCAATTCAAAAGATAAATGGCAATGAAGTAGTTTCTGTTAAGTGTTTATTGTTCACCTTTTATGTGGGTGGCCTTTTAAGTGATTTTCTTTTTAAAGGAAAAGAGAAAGTTTGTTCTCTCCAGCATTTGAACCAAACATGATGCAAATGCATGCAACCATCAATTTTAAAATAATAATCGTCTTGATTTTCTAAGCCGATAAACCAACTACTATACACCACTTCCTTTTCAGGCTGTTGTTTGCTTGGCTTATCACAGTTAACTTGCACTGTGACTCCACATGAAGACGGTAATGTAATTAAATCCTATTAACACATCAGGAATAAAGCCCTTTAATGGGCACACAAGGCTTTGAGAGGCAGCTCGTTCCTGAGCAGATTTAATATCCTTAAATTAAGCAAGTGTGAATGGGAAGATGAATCTTATTAAAAACTTAAATCTGATTATATTTGAAAATTATTGGTTTCTTAATGTAATAAATTATCCAATACAGACTAGAACAAATAATATGTCCTAGCCTCACATAACTCCACTCTATAACAAGTGACAAAAGAAATTATGTGTGACTGTGGGGCAAAAAGAAAGGTCTTTTTATAAAAGTCATTTTGCATAATGAAATACCTAAATCATTTTAATAAACATTTGGGGGGGGAAAGTGCAAATGACACAGTTGGAGAGGGAATCATTTACTCTATTCAGAAAGGGAATGTGGAAATAGTGATGCTAATGTTTTTTTTTAAATTGCCATTCTGGCCAATTTGTTGTAAATTCTGAAAAGAAAAGCTGCAGCTTATGTTGTTGGTAGCGAATTCCTTCTCCAGAAGGCTAATGCAAATGTAAGCCATCTGCCACGCATTCTGCTGAGAAAGCTGGAGTCGCAAACAATGGGCCAACAGTCTCTGAATACTAACACACACACTCCGCGGGCAAGAAAAGTTTACATTTCCCCCAAAGGTATACTTTGCGGGGCTCCTTTCCCACCAGCACCAGGACCACCAGGCACCCACCCGCGCTCCCCCAGTCCAACTGGCACCAGGCAGGCTTCCACATGATTAGTCTTGATGATGTTCGCAAGGAGAAGCCCCAAGAGAAGCATTTCTGTTCAAACTGACTGAAGCAGGAAGGCAAGACCTGCTAAATTATTTAACCAGACAAATGCTTCACAGTGTGCGTTTTTTAACTTAATCCGATTTTAGCAAAATCTGGAGTTGCCCATTGCACTACACATCGGAGCATCGCGTGGGTTTTATCCCTTTACGACTGGACCCTGTCAGAGGGCTCAGGAACACTGTCCTCGGCTCCTCTGAAAGCCGCCGCCTCACCAGCAGATGGGTGCGTGAAACAGAACGCGCCGGGCAAGCAGGCGCTGCCGGGAGCCGGCATATGAAACCGGGGGTCTGCTCGCACACTTTCAAGTAATTCTTCCCACTCCATTCGAGGAAACTGGAATGCTCAGTTATTTGGCAAGTGTGCCCAAATGGCTCATTCAACGACATGATGAAACATTTTAAATATTGTTTGGAGCTTGGTGATGGGGCAGAGGGACAGGCGACTCCCAGTGAAAAGCCATCACACAAATGCAAGCTTCACTTCTCCCTAGATCTGGCTTTCATCTCCATCTCTTCTTGCTCCGATTACTATGCTCCCTCCGGCCTCTTGCTGGAGGTTTCTGAAACTTGCCAGACTGTATCTTCTCTTGCTGCCTGTGTACAGCTGCCTTCACTGCCTAGAATGCCTACTCAAGACCCTCCCACTACACATCAATCATCTAGGCAGGGGTCCAGTGTTTGCTCTAGAGTCGGGCTTCCTGGCTTCAAATCCCAGCTTCCTCCCTTGGTAGTTGTGTGGCTGTGGACACTTTGCTTCACTTCTCCATGCCTCGGTTGACTCAACTGTGAAATGAGCATGGTAAGAATCTAACCTACATGGAAGACTAACTAGGATAAGACATGTAAAGCACTTGGCACGGTA
The DNA here is from genome assembly GCF_964656455.1 of Halichoerus grypus. Taxonomy (NCBI): domain Eukaryota; kingdom Metazoa; phylum Chordata; class Mammalia; order Carnivora; family Phocidae; genus Halichoerus; species Halichoerus grypus. The sequence continues at coordinate 109,059,470 of NC_135716.1, forward strand.
TCTAGAATAGCATGGGTTTGATAATGTTACCTAGCATTATCCTTTCTTTTGCGGACTCTCAAGGCTCTTGTTTGCCATCCCCTCTCTCTCACTCCTTAATGTTAGTTCTTCTTTCCCTGCATGACCACGTGCTTCTGCGCAAGTCCATGCTTGTGCTGTGGCATTCATCATATACTTTAATTAGGTGCTTCAATGTGTCTTTTCTGTGAGGCTATAAGTTTCTTAAGAGCTTATTCTTACTCATCTCTGTATCCACGAGGCTTAATACAGTACCAAGCACATAAAAATTGCTTCATAAATATTTATTAACGAAACACAAGAATTAAGGAATGAATGGATTTAGTAAGAGCTGGATTAAGCATATAAACCAAGATAGGGAGGAGATAAATGTTTCCCATCATATATTTAATAGCGAAGGCTATAGATCACCAGAAAAGGACTTTCAGGGGTTGAGGAGGATGTAGAACAACTGGAACGTTTAATACGTTGCTAATAAGAGTGTAAACTGTCTCAATAACTATAGAAAACTATTTAGCAGTATCCAATAAAGCTAAATACATACCTACCGGATAGCCCAGCAATTCCACTATTTAATATACACCCCGTAGAAATGAATGAATATATTCACAAAAAGCTATGTAAAACATGTTCACAGCAACTTTATTCATAATAGCCTCAAATTTGAAACAACACACAAACACAATATCCCTCAGCAGGAGAATGGATGAAAAATGTTTGCAGCACATTTATATAATGAAATACTACCCTAGAATTTAAAAAGGGGGGGGTGTTGGGTAATGCAGGAGTCCCCCTTATCCTTGGTTTTACTTTGTACAGTTTCAGTTACCCTCGGTAAACTGTGGTCTGGAAGCAGGTGATGCTCCTTCTTATGTACTGTCAGACAGTCAATAGTAAAGTTTCATTTCTGGCTTTCTCGTGTGATCATGCTTTGTATGGATTTATTTCTTTTTCTTTCTCTTTGATTTTCTGTTGATTCTCACTGGTTGGATGTAGAGTCACTAAGATACTTTCTGCATTTTTCTCAGTGTGTAATTATTACAACTCAAAGACTTGGAATCTATCCAAGATTCCAACCCATTTAAGCAGCTTTGCCCCATCCTACATGCCCCACGCTACCCATCAACCTCTTTTGCTTTTAGATCTAGATGCCCTGATTTAAACCACAGGTTATATTTTTTATATAATTATATTTAATTTGGAAAAAAAACAGAAACTTATAGAAAAGTTGCAAATATAAAGAACTTTTTCCTTGAATGATTTTAGAGTAAGTTGCTGGCCTGATGCTCCAACATCCCAGAAAACTATTTACTATGTGTTTCCAACAGACAAATTCCATTGCATAACCACAAAAATCAGGACGTTAACACTAAAACATCGCTAATATCTAATCCTCAGAATCCCCTTCAAGTTCCACCAACTGTCCTCAGAATGTCTTATAGATCAGATGGAGGCACTTCAGAATCACACAGGGCATTTAGCCGTCATGTCTCACCTATCTCTTTCAGTCTGCAAAAGCTATTCAGTCTTTCCTTGACTCTTACGACCTCATCATTTTTGAAGACCTTAGGCCAGTTATTTAGTAAACAACACTCAATTTAGATTTTTCTGATGTTTCTCATGAAACAGGTTATGCATCTTTGACAGGAATATCACAGAAGGGATGCTGTGTTCTTCTCATTGCATCCTATCAAGGGGCACACAATCTTGATTTGTCTCATTACTGATGTTCGCTTTGATCACTTAATTAAGTTGGTATCTGCTAGGCTTCTCCACTGAAATTATTCTTTCTCCCTTGTAATTAATAAATTGCTGAATATACTGATATTTAAAAGCAGTCAAAGGAAAAAAAAATGAAAAAGGCTTAATCAAAAGTAAGAGGTAGGTGAATTAGAAGAAAATAGTTCCATGAAATCCAATGCAAAAGTGACATTTTGAAAATGAGAACACGATCAATCATGTGCAATGTTACAAAATAAGAGATCTAAACAATAGTCATCGGCTTTCGCAACTCTAAGGTCAGTGGTGACAGTGGCCAGCCAGCTTCAGGAGAGTAGATGTTGTAGCTTGAGGACTGAAGGGGGCGGATCAAGAGGCATGGGGTAGAGAGACCTTAGTTTTTATAACACAAGTCAAGACGGAAGATGAGGATGGATGGGAGTTAGAACAAAGAACAAAGAAATTCTGGGAGTTTATACCTCACAGCTTCTATTTTATCCATGAATTTGTGTCAACAATTGATGGAAACAGGAAGGGGTTGAGGTAGAGGTTTGGAGAAGACAGTCAGGGTGACAGCAACCAACCATGGAGGTTGAGAGAGGGAGCTTCCTCGGAAACGATGCTGCATATTTGCTCTAAGAGAACCTTTCTCTTTGGTCATTTGCCTTTGCCTTCAATCTCCAAGCCCTCTAAGCCATGTTTCCTGATTGGAATTCTACTGTTGATGGCTGAATTCTCAGCATTCTATATCTCAGACCTGAGATGAAAAGAAGATAGAGGAAGGAAATGAGTTACAACCACAGTCACTGGGAAGATGGTCAAGGGAGAGTCGTGTAACAGGTGATTGTTTTAAATTGGTCCTCTGATACTAAACCAGCTTCTAGTTTTAAGGAACACCACGTTGGCCACATTTCCACTGGTCATATACACCTTGTGGGCTTTATTGACTTCTCCAGTTACTCTTGCGCCTGTATCACTGTCTAGACCCACCTCAGGCCAGCACTGGCCTCAGACTGCTGCTGAACCAGCCAACACCCTCTTCAAGGTCTCCCATGCACTATAGATCTCTGGGCTCTGATCTCTCAGCTGCTTATCTTGCTCCATTGCTCTGAGCAAGAAACTATATAGTGTTTCCTGTATTCACTTTAAAAAGCTCTTTCTTTGGTTCAATCATAATCCTATGTCCATACATAATGAAAGGCTATGCTACTGGTAGCCAGAGAAAGTGCTCACAATTTTTAAATCCCCTGGCATCTCTTCCTCCCACCCCTACCCACCTCCATATATACTTACATACATACCTGCATGCATATACATGTGCGCGTGCCCGTGTCAGTCACATCATTTCTCCCAGACCTGCTGATGCGCTCGTGCCATTTCTATCATACTGAACAATCTGGTTACCAACCCTATGTATTCATGAGCAGTTAACCAGCCAGGAATTAGAGTAGAATTAACTGGCACAATTGAAGATTAAATATATATGGTCTTAAGCTAGTTACTCTTGTGCTCTAAACACCTGAATTCTTGGCCACAGTGTCTGAGCACATTAGTCACACACATTCAGCCCCATTAAAGCCAAATTCCCTTGTGGCCTTTAAGTGGTGTCTGAAATGGTTATAAAACCTTGTCCTTAGAGAAATATTTTTATATCCAGTGTCATGGTGGGAACCTCTTAGAACACATTTGCATACATTGGACACCATTGGCCAGCCATCCATTCTGGGACATGGTTCTTGTTCTCAGCAACACTGCACACTGTCTGAGCCATCCATCCTTTATTTGTGGCAGAAACTAAAAACCTCTGTAGGATAACAACTGGCCAGAAAATGAGTTTGGAGCATAGTAATTTACACATATATCACCAGGGCAGGCCACGAACATAATCTACGGGAACCTTCAGGCCTTCAGCCTTTAATAAGACAAGCAGCAAGTCACGTTGTATGTGAGAAATATTCAGTCTTAAAACGTTGATAGGAGACTCTGTTCTTTATAGGGAGCACCTCACAAAAACACTCTGTGCAGACATGAACAGTTTTCCAGCAAGCAGAGCCTATATCTGCAAGTTTTCTCCTAGCTGTGTAGCGATAAAACTTGCTCCTGTCACAGCAACCACAACTGTTGCTAATTAGTTCTGGCTTGTAGCTTCCAGACACAAGTATCCAAACACACAATCAGCCCAGTTGCCCCATCTGGTCTGCAAAACACAATGCTTTGTCCTTCTATGATGATAAGAGGAGGCAATTGCGTGTGCACGCACACACACACACTCACCACTTACTTGGAGGGAAGGATACACATTTTTTCACATCAGTAAAATCTACTGAAGACTTTTCTTTACTTTTATGGCAACCAAACCCTAAGAAAATAGTAGATAAAGCACAAATTCCAAAAGAATAGAGAAAAGCTGCTAGTCTCATTATGAACACCAATGCATTACTATGTTTTGACCATTTCAATGAGTCTATGATGTCATATGGAGGAGTCATTTGAACAAATTTAAAGAAAGAGTGACTATCTTCCCTCAGTAGGTATTCCTTAACCACACTCATGTCCAAGACCACATCCCACCAAGGCCAAACCCTACCTCTGTGCTCTCTGTATGCCCCATTTTACCTTCTCACACTCACCACCTTATACAGAGCTATCACTGGGAGCTGGTACATTGGTGTGATTCCCCAGGTCCTGCAGTTTGAAGGAGTTCACAGCCACAGCGAAAAGGTACAGATGAAGAACTGGTGTCTGGCAGCTAAGGTCTCAGCATGACAAAAGAACCTAACTCCCCCATCTTCCATTCTGAAGAAAACCTATTCCGGGCCCCTCTGGGATTCACCAAGTGCTTTCCTTGATCCTCTTACACCTGTTGATCAAGAATGACTTTTGTGCTCATTTTAACCAAATTTCATTTGCATAAAAAGCATGAGGGAGACAGAAATACATTTTGCTTTGTCCCAGGCTCCACAGCTCCTAAACATGAACATGATTCTCTTCACTATCTCCTTCCAACCTCCACTCTGTGGGGCTGACAGATGGGCTCTCCCAAATGTGCTTCCAATACTGTAAGCTCCCACACTCATCTACCTTAAGTCCAAAATCTAAAAATCAAAAAGAAAATAATCCAAAAGGTGCCAGCTTTAACACATAAATTAATAAATTCTCTTTCTCCTTATCAAACATATTTTAACCATTTAATTATATGCCTGTTCTTAGATTACATCGATATGCCTGTTCTTAGATTACATCGAAAGCACAGTTCCTGTTGTGTAGACATGTAATAAGTGTTAAGTGAAAAAAATGCATAAAGTAAATGAATAGCTGGCTATCCTAGCGATAGTACACCTGTCAGGGTTAACAGCTTCCACTCCTGGTCAACACATTTCTCTTTGTACTTCACATCTTGTTCTCCTCAAACCTTCTCTAGTAACATTTAACAACTGAAATTGAAATTTTCAAAATTCTTAAAATATCCTTTCTCACTTATCTATCTCTTGATCAACACGGTTTAGTCATGCTGATTTTCTATCAACTCCCTGAACACAAGTTTGTATACATTCCCCTCTATACCTGAAATACAATTTCTCCACTCCAAAGTCATTTCTTCTGTGCAATCGCTATTCACCCTTAGGGCCTCAGCTTACAAGTCCTTTCTTTAGAGACTTCCCAGACTAGGTTAAGAAACCCTCCTGCCAGAATGTATCCATAGTATATATCATAATTGTACTTAATAGTTATATTTATTATTGGTTTCTCCAATTAGACTGTAAGCTCTTTGAGGAACTTCCAATGACATGGATGTTTGTGCTGACATGGACAATCCCCATCTACTATAAATTACAGAATTGCTGGATTAAATTTTAAATATCTATTCCAACTTAAAAAAAAAGAAAGAAAGAAAAGAAGAGAAAAGGAAACAACAGAAATTCATGTTCATAAGAAAAAATGAGATGTTTTAGAGAGAAAAAAAGTTGGAGCACTAAGCAAGAGTTAACCCCTCCATGTAGAAGTAAAATTATGACAACAAAAGCACGAAGTCTGGGAGGGAAGAAATGGAAGTCTACTGTTGTAAGGTTCTTATGTTATTACATGATTAGTACAATATCACTTAAGATAGACTATGATAAGTTAAAGATATACACTATAAATACTAAATCAACTGCTTAAAAAATAAACAAAAATTGCAACTTTAAGTATTCTTTTTTTATGCCAATAAAATTAACAGCTTAGATAAAATGGACAGATTTCTTAAGAGATGCAGACTACCAAAGTTTATTCAAGAAAAAAAAAGAAAACCTGAACAGCCCTATGTCTGTTGAAGAAATTTAATTTGTAGTTAAAAACCTTCCCACAATGAAAACTCCAGGCCCAGAAGGCTTCTTTGTTAAGTTATAGCAAGCACTTAAGGAGAAAAACATACCAATTCTATACATCCTCATCCAGAAAATTGAAAAGAATACTTCCTATCTCATTTTATCGGCATTATCCTGATAACTAAACCAGACAAAGATGCTATGAGAAGGAAAAAACAAACAAACAACAACAACAAAAAGCAAAGCTACTCATCTACTCATGAGTATAGATGCAATTCTTAACAAAATTTTATAAAAGCCAGCCTAACAATATATTTAAAGGACAATATGTTGTGACCAATGGGATTTATCCCAGGCATGCAAGGGTGGTTTAACACAGGAAAATCAATCAATATACTTCACCATATCAACAGACTAAAGAAAAAAACCATATGGTCATCTAAATAGATGCAGAAAATACATTTGACAAAATCCAACAGTCATTTCTGATTTGTTTTTAATTCCCAATAAATTAGGAAGAGAAGGGACTTCCTCAACCTAATAAAGAGCATCTATGAAAAAGTAATGCACCTCATACTTAATAGTGAAACACCGAACGCTTTCCTCCTAAGATCAGGAGCAAAGCAGGGATGGCCTTCTCACCACTTCTGTTCAACATAGTACTGAAGGTTATAAGAAGTTCAATAAGGCAAGGGAAAAGAAAAGACATTGAGATTGGAAAGGAAAGAGTAATATTGTCTCTACTCTTAGAGAACATGATTGTCTATGTAGAAAATCCAAAGGACTATTTAAAAAGCTATTAAAGGGGGGCCTGGGTGGCTCAGTCGTTAGGCGTCTGCCTCTGGCTCAGGTCATGATCCCGGGCTCCTGGGATCGAGCCCCACATCGGGCTCCCTGCTCCTCGGGAAGTCTGCTTCTCCCTCTCCCCCTCCCCCTGCTTGTGTTCCCTCTCTCGCTGTGTCTCTCTCTGTCAAATAAATAAATAAAATCTTTAAAAATAAATAAATAAAATAAAAAGGTATTAAAACTGGGGTGCCTAGGTGGCTCAGTCAGTTGGGCATCCAACTCTTGGTTTCAGCTCAGGTTGTAATCTCATGGGTTGTGGATTCGAGCCCAATGTTGGGCTCCACACTCAACGGGGAGTCTGCTTGGGGATTCTCTCCCTCTGCCCCTCCCCCCACTTGCGGGCATGCTCTCTCTCTCTCTCTCAAATAAGTAAATAAATCTTTAAAAACATAAAAAATAAATAAAAATCCATTAAAAGAATTTTATAAGGTTGTAGGATATAAGATCAATCTAAAAAATCAATTGTATTTCTATATACTAATGATAACTATCAGAAATTAATATTTTTAAAGTAATATAATTTTAATGTTAAAAAAAATGAAATAGGGGGGCACCTGGGTGGCTCAGTCGTTAAGCGTCTGCCTTCGGCTCAGGTCATGATCCCAGGGTCCTGGGATCGAGCCCCGCATCGGGCTCCCTGCTCGGCGGGAGGCCTGCTTCTCCCTCTCCCACTCCCCCTGCTTGTATTCCCTCTCTCACTGTGTCTCTCTCTGTCAAATAAATAAAATCTTAAAAAAAAAAAATGAAATAGGAATTAACCTGAAAAAAAGATACGTAAATCCTGTACACTGAAAACATTAGAACACTGCTTAGAGTAAAGAAGATCTAAATAAATGGAGAGATATGTCATGTTCATGAGTCCTATAATTGAATATTATTAAAATATCCATTTTCCCCAAAATTGATCTAAAGATTCAGTACAAACTCAATAAACTCCAGCAAGATTTTTTTTGTAGAAACTGAAAAGCTAATTCTAAAATTCAAATGGAAATGCAAAGGAAATATAATAACAGACAATTCTGGAAAATAAAGAATAAAATTAGATGGGGCACCTGGGTGGCTCAGTCGGTTAAGCATCTGCCTTTGGCTCAGGTCACGATCTCAGGGTCCTGGGATCGAGTCCCTCATGGGTCTCCCTGCTCAGTAGGGAGTGTGCCTCTCCCTCACCCTCTTGTGAGTGTTCTCTCTCTCTCTCAAGTAAATAAATACATCTTTTTAAAAAAAAAAAAAAGAATAAAATTAGAGGACTTACACGAAGTGACTTCAAAATTTATTATAAAAGGAGACAGTCTGTCACTGGCACCAAGATAACAAATAAATCAATTGGACAGAATTGAGAGTCCAGAAATAAACCCACATGTATATGGCCATTTGATTTTTTTTAAAGTTTTATTTTGAAATTGTTATGGATTCCCAGAAAGTTGAAGAAAATGTACAGGGAGGTCCTGTGAGCCTTTCAAACCTCCTACAATGGTAACAACTTGCATACTAGAGTGCAATATCACAAACAGGAAATTGACATTGATACAATCCACAGAACTCATTTAAATATCCTTAGTTTTACAGTCTCACTTGTGTGAGTATATATAGTTCTATGCAATTTGATTCCATGCATATCTTCATGGAATCACACCACAATCAAGTGACAGCTCTGTTCCATCACCAAGGCTCCCTCTTGCCACCCCTTTATAGCCACACTCACTCTCTCCACCTTTTACTTTCTAACCTCTGGGAACCACTAATGATTTCTCCATTTCTATAATTCTTCTATTTCAAAAATATTATATAAATGTAATCATACAATATACAATATTTTGAGCTTTTTTCACTAAGCATAAAATTCCCTTAAGATCCATCCAAGGTGTTCCATATAGGATCAATTTATTTTTGACAAAGGAACAAAAGCAATCAATTAGAAACATGTGTCTTTTTAATAAATGTTACTGGAATTAATTGAATATCTTCATGCAAGAAAATAATTTCAAACTATACCTTATGTAATTTCAAAAGTTAATTCAAAATGAATCATAGATCTAAATGTAAAACAAAGACCATAAAATTTCTAGAAGATAACAAATATTTGTGATCTTGAGTTAGGAAAAGATTTCATTGATAGGACATAAAAAGAATGATCCATAAAGGAATATACTGATAAACTGATTTCATCAAAATTAAGAACATTGGCTTTTCCTGTTAAAGGAATGAAAGCACAAGACAAAGATAGGGAGAAAATATTTGCAAAGATATATGTGTTAAAGTACTTGTATCCAGAATACAAAAAGAACCCTTTAAAGAAATAATAAGAAAACGAACAACCCAATTTTAAAAATGGATAAAAAGTTTGAACAGACATCTTACCAAAGAAATAACAATGGCAAATAAGCACATGAAAAAAATATTTATCATCATTAGTCATTAAGGAAATGCAAATTAAAACCCAGTGAGGTACAGCTATATCTATTAGAATGTCCAAAATTAAAATGACTGACCATACCAAGTGGTGGTGAGAATTTGGAAGGACTAGAACTCTCATATACTACTGGTTGGTAAGAAAAGTGGTACTACCACTTTGGAAAACAACTAAGCAGTTTCTTAAAATATTAAACACATCTACCAGATGACTCAGAGATTCCGCTCATGGGTATTGACCCAAGGGAAATGCAATCATATTTCCATACAAAAACTAGTACACAAATGACATAGCAGTTTTATTTGTAACAGCCAAAAATTGGAAACAACATAGATGTTCATCAGCGGGTAGATTGATAAATAAGTTGTGGCATATACATATGCTTTAGTTAGGATTCTCCAGAGAAACAGAACCAATAGAATATAAGAAGAGATTTATTATGAGGAAATTGCTCTCACAGTTGTGGCCCACAGTCTGCAAAATCAGTCCAAAGCCTGAAAGCCAAAGGAGCCAATGATGTAAACCCCAGTTTGAAGGCAGGAGAAGATGAGATGAGGTGTCCCAGCTCAGACAATAAGGCTATAAAGAAAAGCGGCAAATACCTCCTTCCTTCACATGTTTGTTCTATTCACGCCCTCAAAAGATTGGATGATCACCATCCACATTGGGGAGGGCATCCTACTTTACTGAGCCCATCAGTTCAAATGCTAATCTCCTCTGGAATACACTTAAGGACACACCCAGAAATAATGTTCCGCCAGATTTCTGGGCATCCTCTGATCCAAGTTAATACATAAAATTACCTATCACACCATGCAGTGGAATACTACTCAGACACAAAAATTAACAAGCTATTGACACACTCAAAAACATGGATGGATCTCAAAATTATTTTGCTGAATGAAAGAAGCCAGACAAAAAGAGTATGTATTGGATAACTGTATTTATATAAAACTGTAGGAAGAAAATGCAAAGCAGGGGTGCCTGGGTGGCTCAGTCAGTAAGCGTCTGCCTTCGGCTAGGGTCATGATCTCAGGGTCCTGGGATCGAGCCCTGCATCAGGTTCCCTGCTCAGTGGGAAGCCTGCTTCTCTCTCTCCCACTCCCCGGCTTGTGTTCCCTCTCTCACTGTCTCTCTGTCAAATAAATAAATAAAATCTTAAAAAAATAAAAAAGAAAATGCAAAGTATTCTATAGTGACAGAAAGCAGTGCAGTAGTTGTCTAGGGTTGGTGGAGGGGCGGTGGAGGGAGATAAGTAAGTTATGAGGATGTAATACGCAGCATGGAGACTACAGTTAACAATACTGTACTGTATATTTGAAAGTTGCTAAGAAAGTACATTTTAAACAATCTCACCACACCTACAAAAAAACCTGTACCTATGTGAGCAATAGATGTGTTCACTAATTTAATTGTGGTAATTGTTTCCCAATATATATGTATATCAAAGCACCACTTTGGACACCTTAAACTTACACAATGTTATATGTCAATCATATCTCAATAAAGCTGGGAAATAAGTATTGAGAGAAAATAACCAACAATTTAGAAAAGTTACATGCAGCTAAATTATCATTAAATATTAAGATCAAAGAAAGCATTTCAGACCAACTTTTAAAACTTTTAAGAAAAAGTTTTTTGGGGGGCACCTGGGTGGCCTAGTCAGTTAAGCATCCACCTTCAGCTCAGGTCATGATCCCAGGGTCCTGGGTTTGAGTCCTGTCTGTATTGGGCTCCCTGCTCAGCAGGGAGTCTGCTTCTCCCTCTCCCTCTGCCTCTCCTTACCGCTTGTGCTCTCTCTCTCTCTCTCAAATAAATAAATAAAATCCTTAAGAAAAAAAAGAAAAAGTTTTTTTGGTGAAAGAACAAGAGGGTGTCTTTCCATAAGAAGGAAGTCAAACCCCGGGGAAAATGAATGTGTTGCAAGAAACAAGGGTGAGCCAAGAAATGGGCAAATGTTTCAGTAATTCTAAACAAGCACAGACTGAAACAAAATAAAAAAGGCAAAACAATGACTAATATTGGACGGTTAAAAACATGACAGAATGAAAATACTAGGTAACAATTACATGGGCACAAGGAGGGCAAAGTCCATCAGTAAATTTTTTTTTAAATTCCATACGCTATTCAGGAGGCTCACAAGATGTTGATTAATTTTGGACTTTTAAGTTAAGTATTCATGTCAAAATTTAAAAATAACTACCAAAAGGATACGCAGGCAGAAGGACAGTCTGTTTGGCACAGAGCCAACACCGAGAAAGTGCTTGTGAAATGGTTAAATAAGTAACTTGCTTGTTTTCTGTATATTCTATATTTCACATAGCATACCAGCACATTTTTAATGTGATGTTATATCTATTACTGAGCTTCATTAACTGTAAAGATTCTCCCCAGAAATAGAACCACTGGAACATACAATCGGATTCCATAGTCTTGGGACAGAATCCCTAGAGTCAATGAGGAGAATAGGATAGTGTATGTAAATTTGTCCTCCTGAGTAGAAATCCCAGCTCTGTCATTGATCAGCTGAATGATCTTGAGCCAGATATTTAATCTCTGATTGTCTCAGTCTCTTTACCTTTAATGCTACTGTGCTTTACATGGGTGAGATCAACTACTAATCTTATTCATAAATAAATGAAATGCTTAATAAGGTGTCTGGCACATAGTAAGCATTCAGTAAATGGTGGTTTCTATTATTCCTGCATCTCTGTCTTTCCTAGAACATGCGGATAACTTACGAAGACAAGGCCTTGATCAGCTGGTCAGAGTGAAGTGTTAAATTGCTCAGGACCGATCCCCTTCATTCTGGCCTCCTAGGAAAGAAGCTAGTTCCTGCAGTTCCACGGAGGCTATTCATGGCCTAGTCCTGGCGTGCCCCAAGTTTGGACTCCACACACAATATGCCAAGGGAGAGACGAGCATCCGAGAAAGGGATGTGGTGAATCCTCCTAGCTTGCCCTGATACACATTTCCAACTGCAGGGCCTGGAACTCCGTTTCCTGATCCCACAGGGGAGGGCCCGGTTCTCCCCCTACCACTCATACTGAGCTGGCAAGATAGGGCTGGAGCCAAGGTTCCGCCACGTCCAATCACTGTTACAACCACACCACTGATTCATCATAGGATGGCCCAGCGCTTCTGGTACATCTCACGCAGTCTCTCCTGGCCCTGCCAGACCATGCGCTGCCCTGGAATTCGATGGTCAGTGGCAGACCTGCACACCACTGCAGCTCTAGCTCAGAAAGTTTCCCCAGCGAATGCTACTCCGACAGCGTCTGTGTGAGTACTGCTTGGCGGTTTGCCCTTGTGTATATGACAATCGGCTAACTAGCAATAAGATGCAGCGACAGATAGCCCATTATATGGATCCTGCTCTCCTGGCTCTAACTTACCTTCCCTGACTCACAGCAGGCATCTACAGCCCTTGAGATCCCCTCAGGGATCAGCACTGATACCATCTTTGTTCTGCCTTATCTTTAGTGTGCAGTCCTTGATCGCTCTTCCTCCATCTGTTCTGCCTCTGCCTAGTCTGTCTTACAGCCATTGCTTTTCTCCCCCGGCCAATTTCACTGGTCACTTTACACTACAAAGAAGGTCTCATTTAGTATTAGAAACTGAGATCCTCTTCTCTCGTTGGGGAGGTTGGGAAGAGATGATCAGGGTAGGTAAAGAGACTGAGGTCCCTAGAAGGACTCCCTGACACTGTTGACCTTGGATTGTTGACTGTGTGATCACTACACAGCTGTATGAGGAAACCACCATGGGAAGCAGGAAAAGATCCATCAACTTCAACCTGCCAGTCTCTGAGTCCCCACTATAGCTAGATGGTGACCCAATTATAATGAGTGAGCAATAACTATAAAGTGGTAGTTGAAAAATATGAATGGGAAATTTCTAGAATTGTAAGATTCATGTTTGCTACAACCTGGATAATCTTTTTTTTTTTAATGAAGAGATTTTTTTTAAGATTTTATTTATTTATTTGACAGAGAGAGACACAGCGAGAGAGGGAACACAAGCAGGGGGAGTGGGAGAGGAAGAAGCAGGCTCCCCGCTGAGCAGGGAGCCCGATGTGGGGCTTGATCTCAGAACCCTGGGATTGTGACCTGAGCCGAAGGCAGACGCCTAATGACTGAGCCACCCAGGTGCCCCAACAACCTGGATGATCTAAGTAACAGGCTAATCAACCTTTTTTTTTTTAAACACTGGATGGCACAGATTTGTTTTTTTTTTAATTAAGAAGTCAAATGTATGCAGCAAATTGAGGCCTTTTCTAATGCAAATGTACAGAAACATCATAGAAAGGTGCTTTCTACCTCCTTCTTCCATTCATTCAACAAACATGTATGAGGCACTAAGCTAAATTACTCATATACACAGGGTGGAAATTCTGAGATACAACTTGAATCTTTGCTTCCATATAAGAAACAATAAACACTATCTGTTAGAGAGACTGGGTCTGGAACTATTGACTTCAGAGAAAAATTTAGCATAAGGCATGTCTAAGGGGATTTCATTAGTGATATAGTAGAAGGTGCCCAAGGTGAAGGGATCCAGCCTGAGGCAGCTCGGTGCTGTGGACCCCAAAGGCAGAGCTACAGCAGGACTGTGCTGCAGAATCACCTGGAAGGTCACCTCTCTTCCCACTCAAACGTGAGTGCAAAGAAACCTGGTGGCTATTTCTTCAACTTGAACAAACCTTTGACCTAATGGCTGGTGGGGGGGGGGGGTGCTCTCTTTGTAAACCTTCACACCCAAACAAAATCTGTCAACTTTCAAGGAAGCAAATACAAAAACAAAATGTGCTTTTTAAAAACTCAGCTAATTCATATCCTGAGAAAAATCTCAACTTGATTCTTCTGAGGGTTCATCTCTTCAACTCCCCTACCTACTCTATGCTCCTTATTAATTATCAAAAATTTCTTATGCGCTGGTTATTTAGATAGTCTGCTAAGTTCTTATGGAAACAAGCAAACACATTTTTTAAAAATTTGCCAAAATCTGCTGTTCTCTTTCCCTTGGAAGCACAGAGAATGAGTTCTTGTGGTTTCTTAGATGGATGACAGATTTCAATCTAATTAATCCAGAGCCCTGTGTATAGAAATGACTGCAAAGCAAACATGTCTATTAACAAAAAGCAGTGATTACTGTTTGGCACTGGGCCAGGATCGCTCCATAAGCAATGAACGGATGCCTACACTGTCCCTGTGCCATATGGGTATGCCGTAGCAATGAATCTGATCCAATGCAAGGTTAAGAAATGTCAAATTTAACTGGGCTTTAATTGATACTGGTAAGAGGTTCTAAATAAAGAAACAGTGTATGCACCATCAGAGACAGGAACACGTCAGGCTCTAGCCTCCCATTTTGTTGGCAACTCGGTCACAGCCAGACATTCAAATTAGTTTTCAAACTCAATTTTTTCAGATAAGATTTTTTTTTTTGGAAGCTGGATTAACAAGTTTATCAGCAGCTAATTGAAGCTGAACATCCTATCATTAATCAGTCTGGTTACTTCTCTTTTCATCACTAAGTTCTTGCTCACACAAACCAGGTAGAGAACTCAAATTCAACATGTGCAGCATGAACTCATTCTTGCCCCAAACTCATTCTTACGTCCGTACTTCCTGTTCAGAAGGCGCTGAACGCCAAAGTGAAAGATCTTCAAGTCATCTTGACTCCAACTTTCTCACCTGCCACATCCGATAAGCCACTGAGATCCATGACCTCAACTTCATAGATGTCTCTTCCATGCGCCCACTTCTCTCCCAGTGCCACCTGCTATACCCTCATCATCTCCCAATCCCATCTGAATTACAAGAGCCTCCTAGCTGGAAGGCCTGCCGCTTTCCTCCCAACTGCCTGATAGTTTGTTTTCTGTATCTCCTAAGACAGAATTCAGACTTGGCCCCAGCCCCCCTGGGTTCCTCACCCTTCCCCAGGCATGTGCATGCATCTTTGTCTGTGCTTTTCCCTCTGCTTAAAACAGCTTTGCCATCCCCTTAAATTTTTACCTGAAAATTAAGAGGGAAAAGCTCAAATCTAACTTTTCTGAGAAGGCTTTCCCACCCTCAAGCAGAACTGGTCTCTTTTTTTCCTGCGCTCCCACAGCTCTTTGTTCATAACTTTATTATAGCCCTGATCTGATGCATTAGAGCTGTGTTTATGTCTATCTATCCATCTCGATTATGAGGCCCTATGATTCCTATCCATCTCAGTTATGGAAAATCATGCCATTTATCTTGATACAGCCTAGTTCCCCACACAGCTGGTCCCGACTCTCCGGGTGGAGTGAAGAATACACAGAAGGGCATATTCAAGCCATGCGGATAGGCTTACTGAACCCACATTAACAACAGTATACAGCCTTTCGCTCATAACATGACAGAGGATCCTCTACATCCAGGAGATGGACTAAGTTCAACCAGGTGTGTCTTGTACCAATTAACAATGACAACAACTAATGTTTGTTGAGCACTACATTTTGCTAAGCATTTTACAATCACTGTTTCATTTGTTATTCACAAAATTCTATAGGGTGAGGATTTTTCTCTGCTTTTTCAATTCTCTAGTCCAGGATTTGGCACATATTGGGTGAACAATAAATATTGTTAATGAATAGTATACACACTGTATTATTACCCTCATTTTACTGATAAATTGAGATGTAAAGAAGTTAAATAACTTATTCGAGAGCTATGGACTGAATTATATTCCTCTAAAATTCATAGACTGAAGCCCTAACCTCTAATATGACTGAATTTGAAGATAGGGTTTTTAGGAGGTTATTAAGGTTAAATGAGGTCATAAGAGTCCAATAGGATTGGTGGCCTTATAAGAAGAGGGAGAGAGAGAGAGAGAGCTCTCTCTGTGTGCACATACACAAGAAAAGGCCATCTAAGAACACAGCCATAAAGCAGCCATTTGTAAGCCAGGAAGAGAGTTCTCAACCATGCTAGGGCCCTGATCTCAGATTTCCTCCAGAAAGGTGAGAAAATAAATTTCCATTGTTTAAGCCACCCAGTCTATGATATTTTGCTATGGCAGCCCACGTTGACTAATACATCAAGTTACACAGCACGATTAGGAAATGGAAGAATCAAGCTTTGAACCTGGATTAACAGATTCCAGAACCTTTACTCAGCTGCTTTGCAACACTTATCAAACTATATGTTGTGATCCTCTAGTTGGCCCTGAATTCAATCTAATGGTTCACGATCAACATTTTTAGGAAATTGAATGGGCAAGTACAGAATAGTGTATAATTGAATAGAATAGAAAAATACCAGAGTGTATCACACGTAAGAAGAATAAGTATTACTTTATAAAACTTTTGTTCCAGGAGTGTTTGGGAAAGTGTGAAGGGGTATATGAATCCCAGTATAAAATGTATTTCTTACTGTGAGTTACAGTCAAAAAATATTTTTTAAAACACCATAGTTTTTGCTATACTACTTCAAAAACAGCCCATTTATCCTATCTCCAGCCAAACCTTCTGATATAAGCACCATGGATGAACCCCAATATTCATATTGTCTATACAATGCTTTAGTCACAGCTCACCCCAGCACAGTATGGTTTGTCACTTAAGCTCTACACATCAGATATATATGTGTCTTTACTCATTTTGTGCCATGGTTTTTCCTTACAATAGGGCATGGAAGCTGGGCCACAAAGTTGACTGTCCATTCTTGCCCCCCTGTTTCCTATGACCCTTAACTCACTCTGTATCCTTATGGCTCACTCATCCCAGGGCTTATCCATTATACATGCACACTAAATATATATAAAATAAATTCAATCAATTGATCCCATCAAGTAGATTATATCCATTGGAGAGTCTTCATAGCAGGCACCAGTGACCCATAAAAACCTGGAGACTACAGCAGAAAATTCAGTCTCTAAGGAGTCTAGACTCAGTTATAGAGAGATAAAGCAAGCACTAGTTCCATTCCTGGAAAACTTGGCTTTTCGAGCCAAGAACCACTCCATCAGTGCATTTTTTAATGCTAAGACAGTGTAAATATCCAAATTTTCTTTCAAGCTCTGTTTTGATCTCTACATGGTAGTCAGGCCCATCGACTATGGTGGGGGAAAAGTGTGGGATGTCCACCCCAGTGAGACAGGCTTGGTAGCACAGATCACAGCCCCCTCAGGGACCGTATCTGGGTATGGGCCAGATGGGTAAAACTATTGCCACAAAATGATCTGTCTGGATTCCGAGTAGGGAAGCCAGATATGCTCCAGAAGGAAAGATGTAGGGCGTGCCGTCCATTGGTCAGCACCGTGGACTGTTCTAAAGTGCACCTGTCTGACTTCAGAAGAGCAGAAATCCCTTTGATCTGGAGTCTGTGCCAGCATACCTGGCTTGCTGACTCTCTGGGGTACAGCCAACTCCACAAAGGGTGCCTCAAACTGAGACTGTGCATTCCAGTGTCAGAGACCATCTGACTCTCCACCAAGGAGTTCCCTCTTCTAATTTCTGGAGTTAATGCCTCTTCCTCTGGGTGGATATGGTCTCTCATGGGGATGGGGGTGAGGGAGTAAAAGATGAGTTCAGCTTTCCCCCCACTCCTTGATTCAGCACCAAGGTCCTATACCTTCTGTGACCCAGATCTGAACCTAACACAGGTTGGAATTAGGGGAGAGAGTCCCTGGTCTACCTTATGCTAATGTAAAGTGTTTTTGTTAGTTTTCTGACTGCTCAGCATCTATTCCAGCTTAATTTAGTAATAGATCCCAATTTTTGACAAACTACTTCTCTCCCAGTATATTATGTCTATTAGTCAAGAGGCTCCATCATTCCCAGCCAAAGGGGCAGTCATGTGACCCTAACTGGCCAATCAAGTGCTCCCTTCCTAGAGTTTGAATCATGAGAATAATAGTCAAATAGTTAGAACTCTTTAATTACTGGGGCAGCCCTTCACCCTGACAAGACAGTTGGGTAGTTGTTTTTATCCAGAACTTCTGGAGCTACATGTTTCCTGTGTATTCCAAACCTGGTTTTTAGATCTCATGAACAACTTCCATACCTTTCTATAAATAATCCCTTTTGCTTAAATTAGCCGGCATTTGTTTCTATTGCTTATAACCAAAATTGCTAACAGTTTCATGTCATAAGAACAAAGATCAGGCCTGGACTCTTGGGATCAGGAGACAGAGAGTGAGGAAGGTAATAAACCTACAATTGGCAGATAACCAAGCCCAGCCAAGAGACCATGAGCCCAGACTCTGTCCTACTTATTTCTAAATCTTTACACACTCAGCACACACTTTATACATAGCTGACACTTACTGAAACACAGATAAAACTTACAATACCATGAATATGACTAGGAGAGAGAAATAAATGGTGCTGAAACATTATTCTGAACAGTAGAAATTTTGGAGGAAAGAAACAGCTCTCAAAAAAGTCACTGTTACCTCTTCGCCTCTCCCTCTCCCTCTATCTCGCTTCCATTCCATGTTCCCCCCACTTTCAACAACAAATAAAAATTTCAAAGCTTCATCCTGGCCCTCTCATTTGTTACGGCAGAAAATGCAGTGTCTGTTATACCATGGAGTAAAGCATCGAAGCAATGTAAAATAAAACCAATGTAAAATAAAGGCTTTCAAAGAATTCCTAAATTTTGATCCTTTCTGATATTCCCCTGACTCCAGTTAATAAAAATAGCTACAGTTAATAAAACATTCTATCCACTCCTTTTCAATGCTGCCTATTATTCTTGAATGCTCAAAAGCCCCAGGCTCCCAGCCAGGTCAAAAGGTTTCACAAAACATCCACGAATTATTTCGAAGCAGAGAGACTCCCACAGCATGTCTCCCCGGAAGCTGTAAGGCAAGAAAATCCATCCTCTCTTTCTGATCGAAAGCCAGAATTCACTGGAGGAGATATAAAGAAACCACCAGATAAAGGTTTCTTCTCATTTTGCACCTTCAACCTATAATCCCAGGTACACCCCTCACCTAAGTAGGAGCATTCTCTCCCAGGAGAAGAATCCCAACGTACCTTCTACGACAATATATTTTCAACTTCTTTTTATAACAGCTACAAATTTGATTTAAAAAAAAAAAAATTCCATTCTCCAGTATGCTGGAGGGCACGAGTAGTTTTTTCTCCCAAGCACTGAAGGGAGAAAATTCTCCCACCTTAGCCCTGTTGCTTTTTCTCTTTCAATCAGACTTTAGCAGTTTCAAGTTGAGCCTGCTAAAGAAGAGCCACTGTTCACTCCCCTGTCAAACCAAACCTTTATGTACAGCCCTTTGGCTTTGCTGGATGTGTCATAATACTGTGGTCCCTGCAAGCAACACAGTATTTACAGCCTGAGAGCCATCTACATCTGATTCTATATCCCAAACCCCATTTCTTCATGGGTGGATTGTGACTTTAGGGTAAGACCCTTAAACCACAAATGCCTGTAGCTGCTAATATATATATTTCTACCCTGATTCAGTCCTGATCCACTGCCAAACTTTGATCCAAGATTGGACCTTATAAATCCTACCAACATTGTAAACAGCAAAAAGGCTTTGAAACTCAGAAAGGTAATATGTTCCAGGGAAGGCCAACAGTGAGATGCAAATCACTCTGCTGTAACATTTGCATTTTTAAAATCAAATTGAACTTTTTGGTAACCAGAATCCACCCCTTCCTAATGAACTCAAAACGTATTAGTATCTTGTCTTTGCTTCTTGCTATGATGTCTTCAACAAATTTATGATAATTTTGCCAGAATCAAGTGTCAGAATCTATTTGCTTTATGGATTCTTATGCAAGTTATTCCTCATCCTGGTCTAGAGAACCTCAAAAGTTGGAGGAGATGGTGGAGTATTTTTTGTTTTATTTTATTTCTACTGCATAGTCTTAGTACGTGACAATAAAAAAATAAGTGTAAGCCAAGTAAATATTATAAGTACCACTTCCCAAGCCCATAACAGTTCACATTTGTTCATTCAAGAGACATTCCTTGAGCACCTATTCGGTCAGGCTTGGTCCTAGGCACAATACAGGAAACAGTAAAGTGGTGATGGATTTTTATATTTTAGCATTTTCAATGTGCCACTGGCCATCTTCACCTTGTAAAACAATCTCCTTCATTAGCTTAAAGTCTCTTTTGTAGAGATTGCTTTGCTGTCCTATTTCTGGGCAAAATTAGAACTTCTGTTAGAGCCTGTATTTCTACTTAGGCTTCTATCAGGCTTGGGTTTTTACAAATTATGACATTTTATTGCAGCAAAATTGAGTCCTCAGGCCAGATCTTTCTACAGCAATTACAACAAAAAGTTCATTATAACAAGAAAATATTCCAAAGTCCTGCTGATGGCAAATAGAGGCAGGGTTCTATTGACTTCTAAGTGTCCTCCCTCTGGCATAAGAACCACATTAGGTAGCGGGTTTCCATGGCAGATTTTGTTGCTGCTGTCCCCTCTCCCCACTGTTACTATTTGCAGGATTCTCTTCCAGGAGAGGTTTTTACTGTAACTATCATCCTCTATAAGCCCTGCCCCAATTTCTTCCTCAGGGTGATCTAAGACCTCAGGGAACTAAAAATTAGCTCCTTCTTGCCAAAAATAAAGGAGGGCAGTGGTTCTCAACTCTCCACACCCAGCCCAGTTTCCTTCACTGGGTAATCAGGGTTCAACTAAATCCTGCCCTAAGCTAGCTTTCTACCTCCCCTTCCTTAATGGGAAATTCTGCTCAACCGCTCAGCTTAGCACCTTCCAAATGGGCCCTGTGCTTCCTCATCATGATTCCTTCACTCAAAACATCCGCCCCACCTAGAATAGCCTTCAAAAATTCTGACTATTCTTGAATACCTAATTCAAACACCACCCCCTCAAAAAAGGCTTCCCTATAACTGATCCAGACTGAAGTCATCATACCCACCTTTTCTCCAGTTACAGTAATTAGGCAGCTGAAAGATACTGAGGGCCTGAGTTAGGACAAGGGCAGCAGGAACTCACAAATAGAATAGATTCAAAATCCCTAAGGGTGGTCAAATGGTCAGGGCTACATGGCTGATGGTGGATGTAATTATCGATGCTTCTTTGCCAGAAAATTGATTGGGAATGAGGCCAAGGCCGTGGAGAGGACATGAACCTTTTCCCATACATACAATTTCTACTAAGGTACAATATTTAGAACCTGAGGCAGAAATGACCACTGGTCTGATCTAATGGGGAAATTCTTAAGGTTTTGTATTTTCTCAAAGGAAGAATAAAGTAAAGAAATATCTCTATACCACAGAGATCTGCTGCTGACTCTAACTACAATAATCTCTCATGGTGAAATTATTCCCCCCCCACCAACTGGTTCTTTCATCACAGACACCCAATTTGAAATCAAAGATGACTGACGTCACTTCTGAGCTTTTATTACTTGAAGTATCGGAAATGAAGGTTATAGCTCTCATGGCCCTTAAGATACATGTGTGTGTCTCAGTCTGTCGTGCCTAAAATAAATTTGCTACAATCACTGTTTTACAATATGCTAAAGATATATTACCAAAATAAGCTTGCTTCTCCACAGACTAAGTGAGCCAAAGGCATTGTGTTCCATCTTTACAATGAAATGCAGATTTCTCATTGAAAGACTAATCTTCAGTTTCAAAAGATTGAACAAAATGGTGCTTAAAAAGAATTATAGCTGGTTAAATATAAGCTGCTAAAAACATCTAAGACAAGAATATTCTTTGAGTATCAAAGCATTTTCATCTGCTTATGATTTAAACAATTTTTTTTTCAACAGAAGACCTTGTCCTAGTATTTTCTTCTGAGATCAGCAAACAAAAATCAGTAAGTATGCTGACCCAGAGCCTTCTTTATCTAAATGATCTTTTTTCTCCCTTACTGTGTCAATGAGATTACTTCATACTGCGAAGACTGGCCCCTCCCCCAGCCTTGACATCTCACTAGCAGGATTGAAGAGTTAAAATTCCTCTCCCCTGGCCTGGACCTACTTACAGCAGGATTGAAGTGAGCGCTGGTGGGACACTCATGCACCACTTCCTCTCCAGACCACTGCTCATTGACAGAGCGGCCAATTCAAGGAGACTCTGCTTAAAATTAATTATCCACCCCTTCTTGAGTCTTCTTGGCCCAATAGAGTAGTCTCTATCCCCCAATATAACCCATTCTCCTTTCCCCTCACCACCCTCCAGACTCTTCCCTTGGGTCTTCTAGAACTCATGGCTTGTCAGGACTAACCTCTCTGAATACATTACTTTCTCACTCCAGCTGCTATCTCAAGTAGATCCCAAAGGCACTGCTTTCTCTGCAGCTCCCTCAAGTGGTGGTTGTCTGTTCTCTGATACCATTTGTCTTGAAGGAAGGGGTAGATCTCATTTCTCATTGCCACAGCCAGATGAATACTCCTGATTCTGCCCTGCAAACTTCAGCTTTACCACCCTGCACTTTTCATTTCAATGATCTACTTTCCTCTCTGCCAACTGAAAGAATTTTTCCCTTGCTCACTCTCTTTCTCTCCACTTCTATTTCTGTAATATTTTTTGGTGGTTTCAATAGCCACATAGATCCTTAATTTTTTTTTTTTTTTTTTTTTTTGCCGGCCACTGTAATATTCCATATCCCACCCCAACCACTCACTTTCATGAACACAGCCTCTCTCTTCTCATCACCAATAACTTTCACTTCAAATTTCTGGTTTCAAGTATCTCTTTCGCTAATTATAACCCATGATCTTTTCAGCTCAATTCTTCTTTTACTTCAACCCCAACGCTTTGGCTCCCTTAGGCTATCCAAATCATTGGTCTCACTGCTCTTGTACTGTCCATCAGATTCTCACTTCCCCCCATGCCCCAGCTTAAATTCCATGGTCCATGTCTAAAATCACCCCCTCATAAACTCTCCTGGCTTTCCTGCTCATCTTTCCCACCAGAGACTCAGCTGACAAAATGGCAATCCTGGCTAAATTCAGCTTTCTGCCTACTCCAGGCCTACACCCAAACCAACACTAAATGTCAGAGAAAAACCTATAACCCTTCTAACTAAGCCCACTTTAAAACCATGACCACAAACTTCAACTATGTCCTCCACAGTAACCAGGAATTCCAGCATACTGTCCTAATCAATTCATTCTTCTGCCCTCTGAGACAAGTATATCTCACATGCTCTTCTTCACTTAGAACTCCAACACATCCTGTACCTTCTTCTCTCAGGTGGTAACTTCTTATTTTACTGAAAAAAAAGAAACACCCAAAAGAGAACCTTCTCAACCTGCAGCCAATTGTACATCCTATCTCCTGCTGTGCACACATTTCACCTGCCCTCCTATAACGGTGACTAACTCTATGTCCTTTCTAAGGCCTCTCCCTCCCCTTAGGCAATGGACCCATTCCCTCTTGCCTGCTCAAGGACTTTGGCACAGCAATTATGTCCAGTCTCTCCTGAGTAAGCATGTTTGGCCACCTACCAGGTCACACACATCAGCAAACATACTGTAGTATTTTCCTTTTGAAAAAAAGAAGCCCTCCCTTGGCCCTACATCTTCCCCCTGGTCCTATTAATGCCACTCGCCATTTCTTGGCTCCCATCCACAACAAAATTATTTAAAAGAGTGTGCATGCTCTCTATACCCAATTTCTCACTTCCCATTCTTTCTCGAACCCCTTCCACTCGGGTTAACATCTCCTCCGTGTCACTAAATAAACTCCTTTTAAGGCCTCTAATGAGCTCTGTATTGCCAAACTTGGAAGTCTTTTCTTGGTCTTCATCTAATTTGGCTTTCCAGCATCCTTTGATAGTTTATCACTCTCTCTTTCTTGGAACACTTTTTTTTCCCCTTATACTTGGAACATCATGTTTCTGGCTTTCTTCTTACCTCCCCGTCTGTTACCTCCCACTTTCATTTACTGGATTCCTCACTCTTACCCAAGGCTCAGTCCTCAGACCTCTTCTCTATCAACACTCATACCTCTCAAATGATCTTCTCTCTTCTATTGCTTTCAGTACTATCTATGTGTTATGGCCCCAAATGCATATCTGCATCCTCTGGCTTCTCCCATAAACTCCACATACATCCAACTCTGTACATGACATCTCCACTTAGATGTCTAACAGAAATCTCTGCTGACTTCAGGACAATCAAAGAATCTGTGCCATTGAGGACCACTAACCATGAGAAGGTGCTTAACATCACTAGGAATCAGGTTGTGCCAAACAAAAAATAAAACACATTTTTCCCATCACATCATTATTACCAATTATGCTACCATGAATATTTATGTGTATGCCTTCAGTGCACATGTGCGTGCAATTCTGTTGGGAATTATGGGGTCACAGGGTCTGTAGAAGTTCAACTTGAGATAAAACCAAACTTTTCTAAAGTATTTATATATATATTCTCAGCCGTGTTTCAATTTCCTGTCTTTAACTTCCCTGTGGCCACTGCCAGTCATTTTTGTTTTCAACAGCCTGCTGTGTGTGTAGTGTTGTGACTTCATGTTTTTAATTTGCATTTTCTTGATTACTGGTGAGGTTCAACACCTTTTCCCTAGAGGCCAAGCAAACTCAACTATGATATTTAGGGATGCAAGCTCAGGTGGTTGAACTATAAAGAAAACCAACCAGGCAATTATCATAAAAATCAGGGGGATGGTTACCGTTGAGGGGAATGGAAGATAAACAACTAGAAGAGGGCGTGTAGCGGGTGAGGGGCCTTCAGAACGCTGGGGGTACTGGATCTCTCACCCTGCGCAGTAGTGACACAGAGTTCACTCTGTGATCAGACATTGGCCTATAAAATCTTGTCTTGTACACTCTTCTGTATTGGTTTTATTTCACAGTAAAAATTTCAAGTAAAAGGTTAAGTAACAAAATTAATATTATTTGAGTACCTACTATGTGCAGGGTCATACGACAAATATTGGGGATTCAGCGATTAATGAGGAAGGTTCTTTCCCTCGAGGTGACTGTGAATCACACAACTAATAGGTGGGCAGCATGAACTGCTCCTAGAGGACTGAGAACCTGTGAAAGATGTTGAAGAGGAGGGGGATTTGTCATGGGCTGTCAAATGTGAGTAGGATTAGATAAGCAAAGAATAGGAGGCATGATGGACACCTTTCAATTTATGACTGGAGTCAACTCTCGATCTACACACATGCGCACACACACATGCGCACGCGCACACACACACCGATACTCAGATGCCCGTAGTCATACACTACTCTCTGTATTAGTTTGCTAGGGCTGCCATAACAAAATCCCACAGACTGGGTGCCTTAAACAATGGAAACGTATTGTCTCAAAGTTGTGGAAGCTAGAATTTGGAAATCAAGGTGTGGGAAGGGTTGGTTCTTTCTGAGGTCTGAGAGGTAGAATCTGTCCTGGCCTGGAGATAGCCATCTTCCCCTTGGATCTCTTCACATTATCTTCCTTCTTTGAGTGTCACTGAGTCAAAAAGCTTCCCATTCATAAGGATACTGGTCATATTGGATTAGGGCCCACCCTAATTACCTTATTTTAATTTGATTACCTCTCTAAAGACCCTATCTCCAAATAAGGTCACATTTAATTGGGACACAATTAAACCCGTAACACTTACATATACATATATACTCACAAATTCACATATACATGTACTCCCATACACACACACAATCACACATACACAAACTCCCATTCACACAGACT
Organism: Halichoerus grypus; assembly: GCF_964656455.1. Taxonomy (NCBI): domain Eukaryota; kingdom Metazoa; phylum Chordata; class Mammalia; order Carnivora; family Phocidae; genus Halichoerus; species Halichoerus grypus. The sequence continues at coordinate 109,085,426 of NC_135716.1, forward strand.
CATACACATACCCTTACACACACACGTGTATGAATTGCTCCAGGAGAGCAAACTCTCCAACTTACTCATAGACACACCCACATATTCACAAAATACACTGACACACACATACACACCCAGATTATACTTTCCCACACATCCTCATACACACTCACGTGTGAGCATCACATACACACACGTACACATGTCACATCTGTAGGGGAGATGCTCTTTCTCCCACTCTGCTCCTCATGGCACCCTGTCTCCTTGGAGAAATCTACCTAAGCCAAGGAAAGCAGAGCCTTCTCCACGGGTAACTCAAATCGGAAGTAAGAGAAGACCACCTCTCTGGTGGCAAATTTGGGAAGGGTACAAGTAGGTACTCCCAGGCTGCTACTGGAAACACTACTTCCTGGTCATCTGTGGAATAAGCCTGTCCACTGGAGGGAAATGAAGGAGACCCATGTGAGAGAAGAAGAAAGGGAGCCTCAATGACCCTTATCCCCAGGTTCCAGTCACCCATCTTGGAGTGAGCTGCATCCTGACTTGCTAACAATTCAGTAACTCCCCTTTACCCCCCAAGTTAGTTTGGGTTGGGTTTCTGTCATTTGTAATGTAAAGAAACCAGATTCCCTATAAGGGCTTTCCAATGGAAGCCTAGGGAGTGTGAAGGGTACTTGACGATGGGTGAGTAACCAAAATGGAACTTGTGGCCATAGTTGGGTTTTCTTTTCTTTTTGTTCCATTTTGTTTAACTGTTCCAGAGGCATACAGTTCTCCAACCATACTGCCTTCTTTCAATACTTCACCAACCTCTCCCCCAGCAGACTTTGCAAATCTCCCTCTTGCCTTACAGCACATCTGTTTGTATGTCAGTCTCTCCAAAAGCATAGCCCTCCCACTCTATGAAAGTCATGTACTTTCATGGGATCCCCTAAATCAGAATTTCAATTGTTTTCTCCATAGCACTTTATCACGCTTTGGAATTATTTTGGGTGTTATTTACTTGGGCCTACCTTTCTTCTCCCTTACACTATAAGGCCCCTAAGGAGAGGAATTAGGGGTGTGTTGTTCCCCCTTTTATTTCTGGAACCCAGCATCCAGTGTGGTGCACTGCTGGGTGATCCAAGGCCAGTGGGAGAAACAAGGACGAGGCTGATGGATTCTCCATCACTGCAGTAACTGTGGTCTCCAATCCAGGCATTTTGAAAACACTATTTTCAATTGGCAGTTTCACCTTGGATTCCTACGCCTCTTGCTCACTGAGGTTGTGCTGCTTTCAACTCCTCCGTGACTCTTTCCCTTAGTCTCCCAGGCTTCACCCCACAGAAATCTGCCGCATGACCTGTTTGCTTAAAGGGTGTAGTGCCTGGGCCCCTTATTTTTAGCACGGCCACCAGTGGGTCACTTTGTTTTGGTTTTGGCCAAATGAGAAAACATGTTGAGAATTTTAAAGTGACTGGACAAGTTTTAATGTTTTAATTCCCGTCCCCCACCTCCATTTTTTGAATTTCTTAACCCCTAAGGCTTCCTTAGAGGGCATGCCACAGGCAATGCTGGATTTCTTGGGACGGAACAGTGAAAAGCAACGTCTTGCTGAGAAACGCGCATGGTGACGTGCAGGCAACTTTCTGCCTGGAGAGCCCTCTTTGGGGCTAAGGAGAGACGACTGCTCTAGAGTCCCTACTCACAAAATCCTGTTCGAGGGAAAACAACTGTTTTTCAAAGTAACACCCGTAAGAGAAGTGACCATGGTTTATTAACATTCCAGAGTCTTAGATACCAGAACTCTCATTTACCACAGAGAGTACTCCAGGGGAAAAAATAATTAACTGTGGTGTATTTAACACACCTGAAATCCACATTTCCTCCTCCCTTTCCTTTCAGACACTCCATCTCTGGAAAACCAAACTGACAAGTTATTGGCAATTCAGTACCGTGTTACCGCGTGTCAGAAATCAGTATGGAATGTTACACTTGCTTTGCCTGTAACTTTTTACAGCCTTCATATTGCCATCTCTCTAACTGCATTTCTTCAAACAATATTGCCATTTGAGTGGTATCAATCAGACAGGATTGCCCTTGGACATCAAAACTCTCAGAGTCGGCCCTCGTGAATAAATTCTGATTACTCCTGTATTCCAAAGAGAAAATGTATTTTTTCAGATGGCTGTGAGCTGTGAGTGGGCATTTAATAAAAAAAAATAATATTGACTTCTCATCTGTAGGTGTCTGATGCTCAAATTAGGGAATTTTTCTACCACAACCACCCCAGGCCTAGCTCCTTCTTAGCCACGGCCTTAACACTCCGTTGCTTTGCCTAATTCCTAATTCTAAGCAACTCTCATGACCTAGTTTGTTTTGTTGATTAAAAAAACACATCGGTTTAAACTTCACATTTCAAGTTTGATTGCTGTGGGACAAACTGGCTCATAAATCTTCGCTAGGCTACTAGTAACTAGGGAGAAGTCGCTTTCTTCAGTAAACATCCCCTGCTTCTCAGTAATAGGGTGCCTTCCATCACCCAGAGGTTTTTTCCTTTTAATTGAGTGTTTGTTGAAGCATGACTCTGAGATAGGAGGCCTATTCAGGAATAGAAATTGCAGCCCAAAGTGCCCATTACTTACCTGAGACAGGGCCTGAGACCAGCTACACCCTACAGAGCCAGGATGCCTGGGCATGCGGATTTGGGCTGCAGGGCCAAACAGCAACATTGCCAAACACTGTGGAGGCGCAGGGAGATCAGGGCAGCCTGGGTCTGGGTAGCCTCTCCACCTCCTGCAAAGCTGAGGGTTAAAAAATAATAATGCAATCACTCTATGTTCACTTCCTCCTCACCTCCCACCCCACCCCCCCAAAAAAATTCCTCTCCCCAAATGGAAAATTCAACTTCTCTGCACACCAGAACCACACATCTGTGTTTTTCCCACCCATTTTTCCTCTCTAGAAGTCTGGAGTCTGCTTTCAAAGCTTCCCCTACTCTTTGAAAGGAGAAGAGAATGAATGCTTTTTGAATCTCCATTTTGCGCCCGGCATTCTATTAGCTGCTTTCCAACAAGGCAATTCGCTTGGTCCACAAGTTACGGCTACTGAGAAGACATTTGCTCTCTCTTAGCTCTCCCAGTGTTGATCTCATGGGCCCCATTTTTCATAACCCAGAGTTCTTCTTACACATCAATATGGATAAGGTTTTACTTTAAACTGCTCATTCTTCCAGGAATGGCAGATGTCAGATTAAACTGCAAAACTCCCAACTTTACATTCCCTGCATTCACCTCCAATCAATAAATGCATCCTGGTGCTTCTCAGCGGGAAGAACTCCTCATTATGGCCCTCCTCAGCAATGCCAGGGAACTGCTCCTCCCAGCCCTTCAGAGCTTACACTATTTTGCTCATATACTTCTCACCCTTGATGTGAAGCTGTATAGTGTCTTCAAATGTGATTATTTGAATTCTAGCAGAAACATTTGAGGTATATCTGGGTAGCCCCCTGTCCTGAGCTGAACCTTGCCGTGCTACAGAAATGGGTTATTACGGATACCTAAGAATAGCTACAGCTTTTCTCTTGGCCGGGATAAATTACAGTGTGACCCCTCCCTGGTATCCAGCATGTTGTGAGCCCTTCGCCTTCAGACAAAATGGCGCGAAAATCACAAATATTTGCCTCACAGAAATAACCTGAAGGTTATTCTTCTCTCTACTCTCCAACATAGCAAAATCTCGGCTTTGATACTTGCTTGTCTTCGCTGCCCTATTCCTTCGCCCACACCTTCTCTGTCACTGGGCTCCTCAGAGTCTCTGTTTTCCCTCCCTATCAACTATCCACTCCTCAATAACAGCCTAAAACCCTCCCGAAGAAGGGGACTGGCTGCTGAGCTGGGTTTTCAGAGAACAGGAACATGCAGAGCACTGCAGGTGGGAGAAGCACATGCGTGCGAATGAGTATATTTAAATACTCATTGGAGATTGAGTCTTTGGGCCTCTATGATAATAAAACGTTAACATTTTATTACAATTCAATAAACAACCATCTATGACATGTGTTGGCCACCGTAGTTGTGGTCACAAATTGCAGAAACCAACCTAAACTAACTTAGGCAACAAGTGAGAATGTGTTGGGAATATATTAGAGGATACCTCATCTAAATCATGGAAAGGATAGAGATGTAAGGTGACAAAGGTCAAGAGGATTCACAGAGTCCAAAAGAAGTCTCTCATTTTCTCTCCACCTCCCTCCCTATCCGTCTCCCCCTCGCCCTCTTCTTCTCTCTGGCTTTCTCTGTGTTGGTTTTCCCTCACATTTACTCCTGATGGTTTTGACTTAACATCTTTCATCTTCCACCACTAGAGAAGACCTGACTATCTCTCTTGGTTTGACTTCTTAAATCCTGGGATAGGATACTAGTTGACTCAGTTTAGGTCAGATGCCACCTTTGAATCAATAAAGTATCTGGGGATGGGGATGAGCTGTGGAGTTTAAGAACATGGCTTTGCCTACATGTGTGGAGAAGAAAAGCACTTCCCAAAAAAGAAGATATTTAAGTTAGGGTAATGCTAATTACTGGCAAAAGATAAACCCCTATATCTCTGTGGTTTAACATGATGAAAGTTTATTTCTTGCTTATGACACAGTTCTGGTCAGATGACTCTTCTCCCCAAGGCGAACAGGAGGAAGAGGAAATGGGTTTTGGTGAAATCGTCCAGTCTCTACTATAAGACGTGTACTATCCCCTAGAAAGGGGGATCGAGGAAATGGTATTCTCGGTCTCCCAAACAATAGGCGTCCATTGTGCTGGACATAACATATCGGTGTGTAACATAGTTGCCAAGGAACAACTATTTATGAAAAAAAACTACAAACAGACAAAAAATATATAAATACACAACAAAACTGAACATGACATCATGAGAAACCTCAAGGGAAACAGGAAAAATGGAGGTTTTAAGAAAATGTGTCATACTTTCAGATGGACCTTCATGAGGAATGTTCTTGTTTGATTATCCTATGGTCTTACAGAGTACCAGGTTTCTGTTTCCTCCTCCACCGCCCCAGAAAACAATGAAGTCATTTTATTTGTATATATATCCCCACCAGAGATCTTCATTAGTGTCAGAGATTGCAATGAGCTAACACAGTAAAAGCTGGAATCAAGACCTTTCCTTGTTCCAATTCCTTGATCCTAGGCTTAACTGCGTTTCCTCATAGGATCTTTATTTGCCACAAAGAGACTGCAGCTGATTCTTTCTTTTTCCTAGCCCTGACCTCATCATTTCAATTAAGCAGCCTCTTGGAACAAAGCATACTACAATCTTCATCAGTCTCTTTTAGTTATGTCCAGGTCAAGAAGCTGCCTTTGACTCCCACCTGCAGTTTTCTATGATGCCTTTGGGCCCTGCTCCCCTTCGTTTTCTTCTTTTCCTTCTCTTCCTCCTGACAGAACATCCACCAGGTCTACCATTTCCCTATGTCACTGGTGAGATCCATCCATACCGTACCCAGGCAGGTGCCTATGGCCGCCTGTATCACCTTCTTTCTCTTACCTACGCCAAAGTAACTGTTGGGACAGTCCTTGGGGAGGGGGCAGAGTAAACAGGGCAATCATGGAGGAAGCTAAAAACTGCAGGACAGAAAGAAAATCTACCTAACTACAACGATAGCTCCAAGGAAGTCTTCAAGATGGGTGAATGGGTCCAAATCTTTGTAATTCAGGGAGAACCTCAAGTCAAACTTTAAACTCACAAAACCATCCCAAATGAATGCTTCTAAGTCATGGTTCATTTTTAGGACTCAGAACTTGAGTCCAACCTGAAATAGGGCACAACGAGCATCAAATCAGTGTTCCTCCTTTAATCTTCCACATTCCCACAATGCCTTCCCAAAAGAACCTGCCAGATATGTCATCCGCTTGCCTCTCTTTGATTGGAAACATTGAAGCAAGGCAAAGAGTGGAGTGAACCACCTACCACATGACAGAATAGTAGAGAGAGTTCAGGAAATAAAACTGAGGATTTCCTCCCTGGCGCCTACCTTAGCATGCAGCCATTCTGCTGCACATGTTTTTCATAATGGACCTCAGGGGTTTGAATTATTGCTGGGTTTTGCTTTTTTAGGTGGATAGGGAGAATTCAGGTGGAGAACACCAGTAAAATGCAAGAAGTTAAAGCATTATTGGTATAACAAATAGAGAATGTTTTGTTCCAGTTGAAAGAGCTCCAATATTTCATCCCAAAGTCATCTTCTGGGAAAACCGAAATGTAAGGAGTCTGACACACACTGAATAAGATTTAGTAGGCACATTTCCAGGGTATGCACAGAGCCCATGTTTTGCTGATTTTACACTTCCTCCGTAACCTTAGGTCTACCTGGCCAAATATCTATAGTGCCTCATGCGAGCAAACTTTCAGGGCAATGTAGTCAATAGAGCACAACATTTTTATTATATATTAGTTTCTCTTTTCACATGCTTGTATTTGCAAGACATAAGCCCTGATCATAGTCAACTTTCTCCTCAAATTATACAAAAACAGTTTCAAAGGTATTTTGTTCTATAGGAAAAAGGACTGGAAGAAAAAATTGCCCACATATTAATAATGATTGCTAGATGAAGGTATTATTAGGTGTGGGGTTTTTTTCTACTTCTATTTTCTATTATTTCTGAAATCTCTGCCAGGGGTTTAGATTGCTTTTTATTTATTTATTTTTTTTAAGATTTATTTATTTCGAGAGAGAGAGAGAGCACACAAGCGGGGGCAGAGGCAGAGGGAGAGAGAAAAACAAGCAGACTCCGTGCTGAGCCCGACAGGGGGCTGGATCCCACAACTCTGAGATCATGACCTGGGCCAAAGTCAAGAGTCCCACACTCAACCGACTGAACCACCCAGGGTTCCCCAGATTGTTTTTTTAATCAGAAATGAAACAGGGGTGCCTCAGTGGCTCAGTTGGTTGAGCATGGGACTCTTGACTTCCGCTCAGGTCAGGACCTCAGGGTCATGGGATCGAGCCCCTAGTCAGCTCCGCACTCAGCACGGAATCTGCTTGAGATTCTCTCTTTCTCTTTCCCTCTGCCCCTCCCCTTGCTCACACTCTCTAAATAAATAAATAAATAATAAAATCTAAATTAAAAAAAATGAGGGGCACCTGGGTGGCTCAGTCGTTAAGCGTCTGCCTTCGGCTCAGGTCATGATCCCAGGGTCCTGGGATCGAGCCCCACATCGGGCTCCCTGCTCAGCGGGAAGCCTGCTTCTCCCTCTCCCACTCCCCCTGCTTTGTTCCCTCTCTCGCTGCGTCTTGCTCTCTGTCAAATAAATAAAATCTTAAAAAAAAAAAAACATAAAAAATAAAAAAGAAATGAAACGAAGTTACCAGCTATGAAGGAAATGTACAGTTTCAAGTTTGCCCATGTCACCTCCAAGGACAGGCCCAAGCCCTCGAGCGGCAGGTGAGGAGCTCTTGGAGGCTGCCGTAAGAGGCACGGTGACATAGGGTCAACCTGAGCGCCTGGCTTTGAAGCCCAGCACAGCTTCTAGCTAGTTGTTTGGCCTTGGACTGACTGCATCATACCTCGGTGCTTCACGTTTCTCCTTGCTCATCTGGAAATCCATTAGAGCAGGCAGTTAGGTTCTGACAGGGTACCGGAGGTCAGCATGAGGAAGTCAGGCCAGCTATGGGGAAGGTCAGGGGTCTGTCCTGGCAGCACTTCACAAGAAGCCGCGTCAAACCAGACAGGACCAAGATGGTGGATGCCACGCCAGGAAACCCCTGACCAAATTAGGAAGAAAAAGCGCGGAAAGCCAGCTTCCCGCCCCAAGCAATGAATATTCTGCTGCCTACTTAGCAACTGTCAATAAAAGATAGAAACCAACCCCCAGGGCGCCGGGCTCTCTCGAGCTTACGGGTTCTCACATCTCCTGAGAGTGTAGTTTTCGCTTTAATAAACTTTCCCACTTGTGTCACTTGTCCACGGTGCTGCGTGTCTATCCTTGAATTCGTTCTCGTCACAAGACCAAGAACCTTCCACGACTCCTTTGGGTTTGGCTGGGTCAAGGCCCAAGGGCCCATGGTCTCCCCAGTTCACCCGGCAACAAATCAGGCTAAATAATCATAGTAACTATGAAAGGGAGAAGCCGAAGGGACCTCGTGAGAGAAAAAGCTGTGTTTTTGGGTTTGTTTGTTTGTTTCCCTTCGCTTCTTATCCGGCTTCTCTTCTTGCTAGGACCTGCACCTGCCCTCCACTCTACACAGGCCTCCGAATGCAAATAGTGTCTGTCCTTGTCAGCGACAAGGAGTTAATGGTTTCTCTAGAATAGACAACATCTGAGGAAGGACCAGGTGAGAATGACCGGTGAAGCTATCATACGTGTATTCCAGCCCCCTGTTAAACATCTCGAGGCCAAGACCCCTGGCTTCAGGGAATAAATGACTTATGGTGGACAGCTGGACCTTGTCCTCGTTCTGGCCAGTTCCTGGATGCCCAAGAGGACACGTGCACCAGATCACAATCATCAGCAAAAACCCTCAGTCCTGGAACAAAGACGAGACCCATGCTCCTTTCCTTTCCGAGTCTCCCAGACGATGGTCCATCTGTATCTGCTCTCTATGTCTTTAATAAACTCTGCTTTCACCTCCTGCTGCTTGCTTTTGACTTCCATCCAGTGTGAAGCCAAGCACCCTCGGGGCTGGTCCTGCAGGACCCCCTCTGGGTATTCGGAGCCGGCCTGCCTACATCAAAGTCTCTTTATAAGCTACGAGGCCCAGGAGCCAGCAAGCTGTAGTTTCCTCCTATGTAGGTCAGGGTTTAGAAGGGCAGGGAATAAAGTTGAAAGCAAATGGGCAAATGATTGGCATAGCTCTTATCCTTATTGCCAAGAAATAGCTCTTCAAATGCACTTCAAATTTGCTTAAAACCACATTAGGTAGTATTCCGTACTGTTACCTTTTTTAGCTTCATCCAAAGCAAACTTTGGGAATACACTAACCTCAGGGTCAGGTCCAGTGACTAGCCCCAGAGCATAGTCTTCCATCCCCACACCAAGACTCAAGCCTGTGATTCTCTTGAAGTGCTGCAAAGGACACGGACTCACTTCTGGGAGAGTGTTCGTAATGGGTTCCTGCTTTCTTCCGGTGCCCTTCAAGGCGTGCGCAACACAGACATTCTTATGCATATGGAGACTTCCTGTACTTCAGTTTCCATATCTTTGGCATGGAATACTATTACCTATCATATCCTGAAGCCCAATTTTCGCAAAGTACCTTATAAACTGTGAAGTGTTTTACACAAATGACTTCATTATCTTTTGATTCCTGTTCTTTTTGGCTACCCCATGCCACTCCTTTTACCAGGGACAACTTGGTCCTCCTGACATGTTAAAAGACATCCTGAACATGTGTCAAAAAAAGCCAGTCACCAAATAGAATAGCTTCTGCTAAATTTCCATGTGATCCCAAACCAAATCAGCCTAAGGTATGCTGATATAGAAAATGAACTTGTTCACATATTAGAGTTCTCAGCCAGCCTGACCACACAGATGCATACACGTTCAGGGTCATCTTCCAAAATATGACAATTGATGGATCTACAAGCATGCTCTTGCTATCTCAAAAGCATATTTGAGCACATTTTAAAACACAAGGTATTGAGCAAACAGAAAATCTAAGTCAACCCTGAAACAGAGTCACAAACACTGCCCCCTTATGGAATGTCTGCTCCGTGATAGGCAGAGCACAGACGTCATTTCATTTTATCTTCCCAGCATCCTGCAGGATGAGTATTATTATCCCCATTTTACTGATGGGGAAACTGAGGTTCAGAGATCTAAAGCATCTTTCGCAAGGCCATTCGGCTAAAAGTTGGACCAATAATAATGCGCTGGCATTCTACCCACTCACAGCATTGCATCCTAACAATAGAATGTGTATGTCTTCAGAGATCTCTGTTTTCCCTTCATTTCCCTGTTGGCCATGCCAAATGCAGGCTATGGCCCTGGCAGCTCCGCTCCACACCATGTGGCCCGCACACAGGAAGAGCTCCAAGCGGGCTTCCCTGACCACGACAATGCGCCCCTCAGATCTCTGCTGCTGCGGGCAAGGTGCAAAAATGAGCAATGGTCTAGCGGCTGCTCTCAGAAATCCATCACCGCATTCACACGGAAGCCATGCTTCCCACTGCCTGCTCCCAGCTCCCAGCGGACCACAGCAGGTAAAGCAGGCCATTCCTGGAAGACAGGGCACTCCTCTGACAGGCTCCCCAGTGGCCTAAGATTCTTCCACCGAACTTTCCTTCCTTCTCTCATTCACTCAGGTCAGACCAGGCTCACGGTCTGCTGGCTCTCCTGCGTGCCCACATAAACATTTCCTCCAGTCAGTCTCTGGTTTGTCCAATCCAGTCTGGGGTCTGTTCCTAAGAGGACCCAGACTAAACAGCATCTCTTACTTAGTTCTAGTTCTTTCTCTTCCCTTATGCCTCCCGGTCTCCTGTTCCAGGCCTCAGGGCCCCAGCATCCAACTTCGGCATCAGTGCACCCAGCCAATCCAACCATCCCACCCACACCGCTACTCCCAGGCCCCAAACTGGGGGAGGGACTAAACGTTTTCCCCATTTTCAATACCTCTCACTGCAAGCATCAATTCAATCCTCCTTTGCTGCTTGAATGGCCCCTCATCAGACAAGAAGAAGAATGTTATAAATCTACTGCCGCTAAGGTGTAAATATTAACAGCTTAATGTGCTATCTCCCCAGGGAGCCTACATTTTAAAGAGGCCAAATGAGAGGGCAATCACTTAACCCAAAGAAATGAATAAATCTACAGATATTTCTTGAGTACCCAAGTCAGGGAGCTCAAGAGAAGCTGAATTCAAATTTAAAGAGTGTAGCTCCTGCATGGAATTTAAATAATGCTGCCCCTTGGCTGGGAGATCTTTTTCTCACCAGAGCAACTTACCCTGCTCAACAACACTTCGAAGATCATCCTAGATAAAACCTTCTCTCCTCCAAAGTGTTTTTTTCTTAAAGGTCAACCTGGACAAGATCTTGTTCCTACAGGGGATAGAGGAGTTTCAATCCAGCCCGAGACCATCCAAACTCCAGCAGGTGAGGAGAGTCAGGATAATTTTCTACTCTTGTCTTCCCCTGGTTCCTTCAAGTTACAGCCTTTTAGTTACAACAAGCTGGAGAACTCTGCCGTGACATGTTTTATCACAGAGGGGACGCCATCCTGGGTCTTACAAAGCACTAGCCAGGCTCTTCACTGAGCACCGGGGGCAGGCTGTTTCATTTACAAAGGCTTGCTCCCCTGAACATAATAAACAACACCGTCATCTTCCTTAAAGCTGAGAGTGAAGAATAAGTTAATACTTTCGAAGTACTTTAAGATATATGACACAGTAAATAACTTCTTTTGTTGGCTAGAAGGTGTCATGGGTGCTTGAATATTAAAACAAAATAAATACCCTCAAAGCACTTAATAGGGTGAGTAATTATGCAGTCACTCAAATGAATGCCCTCAGTGTAGAGTCTCCAAGTCAAGCATATTACATGCACACAGACCTCTTTTTTCACTCAAAAAAAAAAAAAAAACCCTCACACACACATGCACATACACATAAAAGCAACAAAAAACCATGTAATGCAAATTAATGCATCATTATTTTTCTGCATTTTAAACACAGAAGGCTAGAAATTTGCAGTTATTATAAGTCAAGGTCTTTGGCTCCAGGCCAGCTAGCACAGGGTAATGGACAATGACCCCCAAGTTATTAATCTGCAGATCTGCTCCCACTTCAGTCATCAGCTTACCATGGGACACTAGCAAAGGCATTTACCCAACCTGTGTCTCCATTTTCCCATCTATAAAAGTAGAACAATACATTCAAATGATTTCAAGTTGGCTATTAGCTTCACAGGAAGGTTGTGAATATTCAAGAGATGTGGCTCAAAATTCTTTTTTACCCTTAGAACAAAAATCTCATTGTGAATTGAAGACATTCCAAAACTATAGGGATGCCATGTCCCCTGAAATAATTCTCCCTGAGTTATTGGAGTCAGACTGCTGAAGAACATTGGTTGAATAGAAAAGGACATTCCAATGGGGAAAGAAAGAACTGAGCCAAGAAACGGCTTAGGCTGATGACCACGTCCCTCCCAGTAATGGGACCCAGGGCTACAGCAGCCTGAGCTGCTCACAAGGGCCTTTGACAGTTTTAAGTAGCCTTATTCAAAAGCAAAGAGGCTGCACCTTCCCTCCCCCACCCACACCCCTACACTATAGGAGAGTTACCTCAAAATATGATCTCAATAAGAGAGAATTCTCCAGTGGACTCTCGGTGCAGTTCAATCATCACCTCCTCCTGAGAGTCTTCCCTGATCACAACTGTCCCTTTTCTAGTTCCCCCATTAGATAGCCTATGTTCCAATGATACCTTTTATATTGTGCTGTAAATACTGGCTTTGCTCATATATCTTCCTGTAAATGATGAGTTCCTTGAGAGTAAAAGGTTGTAGGGAAGGAAAAATAATTTTCCCTCTACCTCTGAGTTTTTGGCTGAAACCCCTCCAATAAAAAACAGATTAATAACAGAAAACAAGTAGACACTGATTAACAGCTATACCCCATGTTCACATGGGAGACACATAGGGGAAAATGAATAACTCAAAGAAGTGGCTTAGAATTCAGGCCTAAAAACCATCTTAATATGGAAAGGGGAGGGGAGCTTATAGGCAACTTAGAGGACAGTGAATGGTTTTTAGGGAAGAAAAATAATTAGAAAAATAATTAGAAAGGTGCGGTAGTTTGTGACAAAGTTTGTCTGGGTGTGGTGTTAACTTCCAGTCTCCTCTCCTGTGACAAGAGGCAATCTTCCCTGGTTGATGAAACTCTTAAGAGACCATTAATGACAATTGAGCTCTTTTTGGAGGTACTATCTTTGGGCAGATAAGGGATGTTCAGAGAAAGGCCCTCCCTGCATTTGCGACTTTTCAAGTATCTACAGCTCAGTATAATCAATATGCCAAAGTAGCATACTTTGGGTGGCATATTTTGGGGTGATATAACTTTTAGGATTATACTCTTTAATAGGGGCCTAGTACAGTTCCAGGCACATAGTAAGTGCTCAATAAACTTCTAATGGATAAGTGAATGAATGAGATTACAAAGGGGGATAAAGTACAGTTGTGCCCTTAAATAGCTAAAAATCCAGAAAAGGTGAATAAGACTAGAAACCAAAGATTTAGGACAAAGCAGAATATTAAAAGGTGCAACTAAAACTCAATATGAATTTAAATGAAGAAACCATCTCAGGAGTGAAGGAAAAACACAAGGCTTTAAACAGGGTCTTAAACAGGGAATGACATCTAAGAAGCGGCAGGACCCCTGCAGTCCTTACCGTGGCGCCCAAGGCCCCCAACCACATCTCCTACCAAACCCCTCACTCCCTACACACCAGCCACACTGGCCTCTTGCCTTTCTCTCAAGCTCACCGGCAATTCTCTACCTCCGGGCATTTGCACGTGTGATTCCCTCTATTTGGAATGCTTTTCCCGCAGATACTCGCATGGCAAACTCCCTCACTTCGGTCCCATCTTTGCTTAAATGTTACCTGCTCTAACCTCCCTGCTCTAAACTGAAACCTGCTAACACCCCACCCATGCTGCCAGTGCTTTTACCCTTCTCTGTTTTTGGTTTTTCTGTTTTTTAACAACAGGTCTCATTAAACGAATGCAAAGCAACTTTTTAGGCTACTTAATTGTAAACTCGGGCCCAAGTGTTATTTCAAACTTGCCACAAGGGAAAGGGCTCCTGAGAAAGCCAATTCCAAGATTTCTCTCTTGTGAGACACATTTCTAGCCAGGGAAAGTGGTTAGATAATATTGTTAGACTAGGTACAATAAAGGATGTCTGGTTAAAAGTTATTAGGCCTGTCACAAGACAGATGACTAGCCGAGCAGATAAATCTAACTTTCCAAAAGGGAACCTTAGTCTCATTCAAGTGCAGTGACATAACTAGTGTATTTAACACTCAGAGCAGATCATTTTTTCTCTCTCCTCCCTACAATAATCATAGATTAATAATAATAATCATGAGATTAATAATAATAATGACCAGAGGAGAATCAGAAACTGTGAATATTTTCTTTCATCGATCTTTCTATCTATATGCATACCAGTAATACAATTTAACAATGAACAAAGAAAAAATAAATATCACTGTACAAAAAAGGAATGAAAGCAATGGGTTAATAACTTCATCACATTTATGTACTTTGGGAAAAAAAAGAGAAAAATTATACCCACACAATGTTTCCCTCAGAAATGAATAAATTCCAGTTTAATGCAAGTGATAAGAATTTTCTAGAAAATGAGGCGGGCATTGGAAATCGCCTGGGTGCAGTGATGGTGCATCTGCAAGTGAGGGGCAGGGTGGACAACCCACACCTTCCGACCACCTGACCCAGGATTTGACCTGGATTTCCCGTCAGTCAGTGACTGAGACCAGAGCACAGGATCCTTCCCTGAACACTTTGGATCACCACACCATAAAGATGAGAGACAGAAAAAAAAAAATAAATAAGAATTTTTCTAAAAACAAATTTCTATTTTAAAGATACTATTCACACGCGGCAGAATATCTCATATATGAACTAAAGTTTTCACTTAGCAAGCAAAAACATGCCGCTTCACTACTCACACTCTGTTTCGTCGTTTTAAATTGCAAACACAGAGAAAATCTTCAAGTGGTCCTAAGGAAGGACAGAACTGATACAACCAGAGTTCTATTTCTTTGTCTCAACCATCGCTCAGCTCTTGTTGTTTATGTCAAACCTACTATTTACACACAAGCCCGTAGACTAAGCTGGGGATAGAAGATAAAAGCACACCCTAATAATTCTGCATTTCCTTGTTCAGGAGGGCAGGGCAGGACACTTTACAGGTAGGAATTGTCTACATTAATTTCCATGTTACAATACAATGTTTATTAAAGAATAGGTAGTGAGGGGCCGCTGGGCGGCTCATTTCGTTAAGCGTCTGCCTCTGGCTCAGGTCATGATCCCAGGATGCTAGGATTGAGCCCTTGCTCCAGGGGCTCCCTGCTCAGCGGGGAGTCTGCTTCACCCTCACCCTCTTGCCCAACTCCCCCCACCCCTGCTCCCCGGCTCATGCTCTCTCTCAAATAAAAAAGTAAAATCTTAAAAAAAAAGAATAGGTAGTGAGTATGTGCTCCTTGGAGCTTACATGTATATTAACACTGAACAGTAACCATATTAATTGTTTAGAACTTAGATCAACAAAAGGTTTTTCTCAAGGAAGAACATCCTGTGTTGCTGGCATTGTTTAAAAGTCCCAGTCTATGCTGATCATTAGAAGCAGACCAGCTTTTTGTCCATTCCATCACTGTTTTGTTACTCTCTGGACAGGGGTGCCCTTCTGGCTTGCCCTGCGGTGGATCTTCCCCTTGTCTCACCTTTGCTATGCCTCAGCTCTCGTCTAGCAAAGTATTCTGGAAGCATTTTATCAGAGATCTAAAAAGTTGGGTTGCAGATCATTCTCTTTCCCACGTAATAGGTAATTCACTTAATTATTTTGTTTATTGCTCATCTCCTCCATAAGGGCAGGAATACATGTCGGTTTTACTCATTGTTATGTTCCAAACATCTAGAACAGCATCTGGCACAAAGGAAGTGCTCGACATTTATTTGATTAAACTGAAAAATCTCCCCTAATTTTCAGCTACCATTAAGTTATGGATAGATTCTCATCTGTGTTGAATTAACTATCTTTCTCTCCAAAGAGCGATGCCAAAGATCCAGCAAGCAAACTGCTTCCTCAGTTTTTGGAGTATGGTGATTAAGAGTTCCTGTCCCCAATCACGCAGGCCCAGTGTCCCTTCCCAGAATTGTGGAGCTGTGTCAGCTAATCCTCCAAGTTTGTTCTGAGGACACTAATTCTGGGAGGTAGTAATGCTGTTCTGCAGGAAGGAGCAAGGGAAAGTGGCCCCAGGATCAAATTATTTTAGGAAATTTTTGAGTTAACAAAATTAAGGAAAGATTATTGTGGTGTTTTGTTTTGTTTTGTTTTTTCACTGCAACACTTTTCAGGGCTTATATTATATTGTCATTGTGACTCTCCAGTATTATATAATAAGCAGGACTTCCAAAACTTATTTGATCATAATTATGAGAATTTCTGAAAAATTCTGTACGTCACTAAAGTGATCGCCTGACCTCTTAGCACTGTGGGCTCTTACTCCAAACATGAATATGATAAAAGTGGCTGCCACACGGAACAGTTGTGAGAAAAAACAAACCCACAGGCAGCACACTGAGCCATTGAACGGTGCCTGACACATGATCAACACGCAGTGAATGTCAGCTATTGCTCATATAATTTCGTGTGGTTACCTTAATCTAAGGAACCATAGTGTTTTTCTGGTTGCGTTTTATAAATGGACAAACCAAGGCAGAGGAAAAAAATGGCTTAAAAAACAAAAAACTCAAATCTGTTGCCAGTAAGATAACTTTAAGCATAATTAATTAATTAGGCAATGGAAATCATAAACAATGACGATACGAGTGTTTCCTCAAACTTAACGTAATACTTTACAGTCTTGTTTATCACCTTAGTGTTCCCATCAACCAGCGAACTGTGACAGAATGCCAGGGTAAACAGGGTTCTTGTTCTTTGGAGTATCCATTTTGTGTCAAGATTTGGGGATAAAAAAGTGAATTAGGGGCGCCTGGGTGGCTCAGTCGGTTAAGCGTCTGCCTTCAGCGCAGGTCATGATCACAGGGTCCTGGGCTGGAGCCCCGAGTCAGACTCCCTGCTCAGTGGGAGAGTCTGCTTCTCCCTCTGCCCCTCACCCTGCTCATGATCTCTCTCTCTCTGTCTCTCTCTTTCTCTCTCACTCTCTCTCTCAAATAAATAAACCAGATTTTTCTTAAAAAGTGAATTGATTTAACTAGAAACTTTAAATATATGTATTTTTAAATAGGACTATTTCAGAATTGAATGCAAACTCGGGGGAAATTTGAAGAAAAATATGAACATGCAAGGAAATATTTCCTGCCTGCAGGAGGCGGCGTTGAGCAAAACCCCAGAGCGCTTGAGCCATCTTCCTCCCTCCTCAGACATGAGGGATACTGACTGCCACTGCAGCCCTTGGACGCACTGCCCAGTACTGAGCCCTATGCATAAACGAAGCAAAGAGAAAAGAACATATGCTATCAAATGTGATTCACGATTCAAATACATTGTAATTTCTTATTCTTTTCACACTCTGAGAAACCATCTGATAATGTGCTTGTTTTGTAAAAGAGTAAAACTCTTCGGATAATATAAAGATTTTATAGCTACTGCACAGATTTAATAAGCAAAAAACTTGCTAGCATGAACCAAGTTCAAGCCAAACCACTGTACAATTTAATTCAGCACAATATTCCTCTGTTTAAAGTGCATGTAATTGCCAATTTATATAGTCACCAAGACCAAAGGTTTGCTAAATAGAGTTCTGCAAACAAACATAGTATGGAAAGCTTTATCCCCAAGTACCATACACCAAGAATGAATGAAGCTAATCATTAATCAATCATGCATCTAATTCATTCCAAGGGCTTCTTTCAACTGCACAATTATATCAATGAATAAAATCAAACCCACCTATGTTAACATTTCTCTAGATCTTATCACCATAAAGTTTTTAAAAATCCTCACAAACTCAACAGAACATGTAAAATGAAAGTGACATTATCTTAAACAGTATTAGATCATTATTTTCCCTCCATTATAAAGATTTCCTTTATGGAGAGTTATTCTTAAATAGCACTGATCTTTCTGAAACTTAATCCACGAGCTCTCTTCTGAACTTAAATAAGTTTCAATTTAATGACTGAACAAGAAATAGTTGTGGGTGTGTATTTCAAGTAAGTACATTATACTATAAAAATTCATTCGGCAACTTTCTTTTTTGCATCAAGTTTTGATTTTTGAGATGCATAATGCTGCATGTAATAGACAGATTTATTTGCACTGACTAGAAGAAAATACTCAACATTCATGACAGAGGTTTTTTTTCTCTGGGGAGCTGGGGAGGAGAATAAGACAACAGGAATGGGAACTTTACAATTTTATTTATTGTATTAAATATTAAAGTAAATCTGACAAAATGGCAACAATGGTTAATTGTGTGTGATGTATACCTGGGTGATTTCCTTGTGCTTTTCTGCCATTTTTTGACTTCTTAAAATTAAGTAAATATATTAAGGGTTTGAAAATATATTCTTATTTTCTCACTTAAGTAAACAAAAACAAATTTTCTTCTATTTATAAGAAAATCTGGGTTTACAAGATAGCAGAGTCCTTGACTTTGCTCCCTCCTTCCCTCCTTGTCTCCATTCCTTTAGAAACTACTTTTTAAGGGCCTGCTGTATGGCGGACACTGTCCTAGACCCTGGGAATATAGTAGTGAAAAGATGACGAGCCATCCTCAGAGTTGACACTCTTACAAAAGAGCGGGTAGATAGACAATGAACAAATTAAATAAGTAATTGCCTGGTATATTACAGGGTGATAAACACTATGGAAAGTAATAGATACAGAGTGCTAGGGGTAGGAGTGGTCAGGAAGGTGTCACTGCAAAGGTGACATCTGAGCAGGTTGAAGGAAGAGAAGGTGTGAGTCACATGGCTATCTTAGGGATGAAAGCATTCCAGGCAGAAGAGAAAGCAAGTGCAAAGACCCCAAGGTAGGATCATGCATGGAGTGCTCAAAAAACAGCAAGGAGGCCAGCTCCTTGGAATGGAGTAAGCAAGGGGTGTGTAGCAGGAAATTATGTCAAATGTGTAATACGAGGCATGAGGGGGAGGTGGCTAGAAGGAGGCCCAACTGCATGGGAAATTGTAAAGTTTACTCTACCGTCTATGTCAATGCTAGTTAACATGTAATCAGCAGATCAGCAGCAGCAGCATCACCTGGGAGTTTAGAAGAAATGCAAATTCTTGGATGTCACCCAGACCTACCGAATCAAAATATGTGGGGATATTTGAACTCTCCATGTGATTCTTACTTATGATAAACCCTGAGAAACACTCTGTCATAAAAAGAAGAACCCACCAATCTTAGCTTCGAAACTCCTGAGCTGAAAATCCAATTCTGTCCCTTACGAATCATCTAGCATTAGACTAATTGCACAATCTGTCCAGACCTCAGCTTCCCCATCTGTAAAGCAGACAAATTCATGTCTGCCTCCCTTTTCATCAAGAGAGTTTCTTTTAAAAAAATTTTTTTAAATCAAATTTGATGGTAAATGTTAAAGAAATGTGATGACTGTAAATCTTTTGACAAATGTCTTTATTATTATGAACATGAGCCCCTAAGCGCATCCAGTCTCAGGGGTTTGCTCCTTCCTGTGCCCCGCAGCCCCATGCTGTTGGGCTGGTTAAGATACGTGCGTGAAAGGCCTACAGTGAGTCTGGTTTGGTTTTGTTAAACTTGGCATAGAGCCTCGACATTTGAGACCGCAGCTGGTGTGATGCCATTATGATGTATATGGTACCTGGCCTCACTTTGGCAGGCAAGACCCGCTCAGCCAAGCATTTCAGACTAGGATAATGGGACAACAGAGATGCTGTGGGATGCTTAGCCCAAAATGCTTCCATCACTCTTTCTACCCCAAAGTATTTGTTATGTTTTATGCAAACAGCACTTGTTTGCTGTGACTTGGTATATGCAGTGCAGAAGACACTGAGATTTGGAGTCCGAGGAGAATGGCTCAAGTCCCCAGGCTGACTATTTATAAGCTTGATGACCCAGAGAGCTCACATCACCATGATAGTCTGCCTTACTTCTCTGCCCCCACCCCAAGTTGGTGGGAGGTGAAGCAAGATGATGTGCATGAAAGCTCTCTGTAAAAAAATAAAGCAGCACATAGGAGAATAGGACATTGTTATCTCCAGTTTCTCAGTCAGGGAGTCAATAAACATTCAACAAACATGTACTGAGAACACAACATGCCTGGCTCTGTGCTAGGCTCCAGGATGCAGCAATGACTAAGACAGAATAAAATCACACCCCGTGTGGCACTTACATCCTAGCATGGGAACAGAGAGAACACGGGGCATGAGGGGGAGGTGGCTAGAAGGAAGAACAAATACACAGGGCAGAACAAATACACACTACAGTTTGTCAAATGGTGAGAAGTGAATTAGAGAAAACTAAAGGGAAAAAAATGGGCAGAGGGAACATTGAGAGGAGGGGGTTACAAATCAGAGAGGGTGGCCAGGGAAGGCCTCCTCAGCGAGAAGGCGAATTTGACCAAAAACCTGAAGGACGGGATAAAGTCCACCTTCCACCTTGTTCAGACCAATTCTAGAAGAAGCTGGTTTTTATGCAGCTGTGATCCAAAATACTTGCAGAAATTTCCTTCTTTGCTAATACTTCTCCCCTATTATATCACCTCTGGGGGAGTCAGCTGAGTATTAATCTGTGCCATGGGCAGCACAAAGACACAAACTTGAGCCATGTGAACATCTTATCGGAGAACATTTTGTTTACTGAGGTGTCTGGAACAGTGCACGGTTGTTGAATGAGCTCCTCTTCCGCCGACCCCAGAATCCAGCAACCTTCCCTCGATGTCAGCATAGGAACCACACACTCTGTAGACTAGAGACAAACTCCATGTCTGCCTTGTTTTTATTGTTAATATTATTGTTTTCATTCTATGATTAGCTCTCATTTTCTGAGCATCTACTGTAGGCTTCGTATTTTGCAGTTGTAATGAGTAGAGGACCAACTACTGTTTTATAGAAGAAAGGACTGCAGCACTTTTACATAGGAAAGGAAGGACAGGCCTTCATTACGGGGTAGATGGATTCCTAGGTGCATTTTTAGATTCCAGAGCCCAGTGTAAAATGGGAGTATTAAATGCACTACATAATCAAGTGAGAAAATGCTCTTGCTTTCCAGTGGCAGATGTGGAGATGGGGATTTAGGAGACCTGGAAATATGAGCATCCGAAAAAAGGTGGAAGGGACCATGGGAGTGGACCCCAAGAGATGAGGGGCTACCGAAGTTGAAGAAGCAAGACAGCAAATGGGAATTCCCTGGGCCAGAATGGGCAGGGAGTTTGAGACCAGTAAAAACAAATATTTCATTTGAAATATATTTCCTATTCCATGCTGTAGCTCTGCCCCATGACCCAAACCTTCAGTAAAATCTGGAGGCGTGTGGTATTACCTTTAGGGAAAGAAGGAGAAAGGACTATATCTGTAACAGCAGCTGTGGAAAAGAAGATGGCAGACAAGGTCTTAGCAGGAACCAGAATTGAAAGCAGGAGACAACCAGGCAAATGTGAGTCCCCACCAACCACCCCAGAGAATCCTAGGAAACATGAGAAAGGAGTTGGTCTTGCCTCAATCCAAGGGATGGTAGCTCCAGTCGTTTTCTGTTTACCTTAAAGTTAAGGTAGGTCTCGGATAACTGGAGGGTGTGGGGACCAGAATTTCATCGCACAACTCTAGAAGGCACCATTCGTATCACAGTCTGTGTCCAAGATGGCAGCCTTATTGGAGACACGTATACATCATCTCATTTAATCTTGGAAGAAAGGCATTATTATCCCTGTCTTACAGATGAGGAAACTGACACTCTAAGAAAAAGTCATTTGTCCAAGTTATCATGTGTCTAATAATTAGGTGGAATCAGTGTTGAAATTCAGTTTATTCCAACACCCAAGTTCGTTCTAATTCCATACGTCCCCTGCTTCCACGAAATGATGAATGCAAGATGGTCTTCTACACACAGTGCCTTGCTGCCACTTTAGAACTATACTCCTCAACCTAAAGTAGAGCAGCAAGGACCAAAAAAAAAAAAAAAAAATCCACAAATTTTTAATCACAGCACCCTGGCTAATGCAAATTTGTGCAACTATGTACACATAGATTTGAATAAAAAACAGGCAAAGTTAATGCCAGAAGTGTAGAGGAGTTAATAAATGAAGGGAAATTGTGGCATATGAAACACCCCACTTGGTGCTTCTACCTTATTCCTAAATCTAAACATCACTCCATTTTAAATATATAATGCAGTTTCCTAAGACAACTCCAAAGGATCAGTACATTCTCCTGTCTTCTTTTCCCCTAAGAAAGCTACTAATGCCACTTATTTTAAATGTCACCCAAGTGTTAGACTGACCTTAACCAATCAAACCCCAGCACCAGGCGAGGAGTCCTGAAAGCAAGTCAAGTCTTATTTCCCCGGAGCTTTTCCCCTTCTCCATTACCTTCTTTCACCAATAACATCCTGATAGCTTCCATTTTGCTCACAGTCAGCACGCCTGTCTCTGTACACCTCCATGCCAAGCCTTCTCTGCATTTCCATTTTCTTGGTTATATCTTCATTTTCATCCAGTCTTTAGATACCTCTCCATGTGACTCAACCTTCAATCAGACAAACTCTTCTCTGCTTCTTTGATGTTGTGAGCCCAGAGGAAATCAAGTGGCAACAGAGAAGTGTTCTACATTTGTCACTCTAGTTAGCCAACAAGAATTTAGGTTTGTGACAAGTTGATCTCTTAGGATAAATCAAATTATGTCATACTCTGGAGCACTCACTCTGCTGGACACTGTGACCCGGGTTCTGGAGAAGCTTATCATGATCCGGGAGACTTCACCAAAGGAAAAACAGGGGGCGCTATTCACGGTAACTGGGAAGGGGGCATCGCTTCTTCCTAGGCTAACTCCTGGCCGTTCCTAGCCCACTCAAATAGAAGTCTGAGATCTTACAGAAATTCTGATGCCTATCTCTGGGGCGAAAATCTGTTCTTGATAATTTAAGTTTCCCCAGCTTATTTTTTGCAGTAAGCTTTTTGCAATATTTGCAACATCAAAACAAATGTAAAAGGAAGTAACTGGGAGGACAAAAGAGATGTGTTTCTTTTCTTTCATACAACTGTTGTTGACAATCTAGGTGTTTCTGTGCTATAATAATCCAAGCCATGAAGCTCCTCCCACACCATGGGGACATATCTGCAGGGGCTGACACCTAGATCACCAGCATAGATCTTTTCTATTTTAGTTCAATTTGACAGAGAAGTCATTATATCCCTTCTCTGACTATTCTCCACTGGAGCTGCATAGTGAAAGATACAAGAAGCACTTTGGAGACTGAGAGAATGCCTGTCTCTGACATTTACTAGCCCTCTATTCTGTGAGGTGCAATGATCCCGAAGCTAATCAGGAGTCCTGGTAGGTGGATCTGTTAGCAACCAAAATGTTTGAGACAAAAAGGAAATGTATAGGTTCATGTCAGTGAAAAGCTACAAGGACTGGCAAGGCTGGATTCAGGTGCTCCAACACTGTTGTCAGAAAGCTGCCTCTTTCAATGCCATCCGCCCCGCACTGCATAGCAAGCAGCTTGTCAGCAAGTCCACATCCATTTTCTATCACCCCATAACCCACTTGGAGGGACTCCTCCAAGAAGCTCAGATGCAAACCTTAGGATTGTACATCATTGCCATAACCCAGGGGGGTAAAATGGCTAGAGCATGAGCCCACCCCCGGAGCTGACAGTGAGGTTATAAACCAAACCACATAAACTGTGAAATGGTCCCAAATGAAATCAAGTTGTTGTTACCAGAAAAAAAGTGAGCAAATACTGGACAAAGACAATAATTCCCTACAGGGAGATGGATGAAGGTGGACAATCAGCCCACCCACAGGCATTTACCCATTTCCAGCTGACCCTAGAATTTGTCAAGGATCCCATACTCAGTGTTTTGGAGGATCTGCAGAATCTGTTGGTAAAGAGAGGAAGGAAACAGTGTACACTGCCCAGCTGTGCTAGAAAAGGATAGATTTTCCTTGTTGAGGAGCACGATCACACCCTCAGCCCCAAAGACCGCCACCATTCCTAGAAAACCAAATGGAACAACTACTCTTCCTTTTCCAGCCCAACTTCCTCACCCTAAAGCTGCAGAATCGGGCTTTTTTGTTGCTACTTTCTTTTCCCTTCCAAGTTGTCCTTGATGATCATCAAATCTAATATTCTTTTAATGTAAATCCCCTCTTTATTGATGGTGGGTCAACAAGACCACAGGCAAGCTCAGCTATGCCAGTAACTAAGTGAATTTTAAATTCAGAACTACAGAATAAACATCTGAAACCAGTCATGTCAAACCAAATTCTTATATACACCAACACCAGAGCAAAGATCAAACTCAACTGATGAGCCAGAAGTCTCACTGTATAACATTGGGGAACGCGGAAAGAAACACCACAGTTTGCTGCAGATGTTATGCCTCCTTATAGAAGATTTCAGGCTCCACACTCTGGGGGGAGGGGGGGATAGCCCCAATGTCCACCACTTATTAAATAAGGATCAAAATATGATTCCAATGATATGCTTGTTGAATGGTTATTAAGAGACCCAAAGCCTAAATTGACAGAAAGTAGACTTGACAATTATGGTGAATATTCCAGGTACCTTAAGCAGTCGGGGAGGAAGAGCTATTTTGGGGGTGCTCAAGGTGATCAGGGAAGGTCTGTCACGCGGATATGGGATGGAGGTCAGTGTTACTAGTTCTATCTGACAGGATTCTTTGTTTACAAACTATTGAAAGTCACCCTGGCTAGCTCAACCAAAAAGGGGATTTATCGCAAAGCTATGGTGTGGCTCACAGAATTGAAAGAGTAGCTTAAGAATGGATGCACAAGGGCGCCTGGGTGGCTCAGTCATTAAGCGTCTGCCTTCAGCTCAGGTCATGATCCCAGGGTCCTGGGATCGAGTCCTGCATCGGGCTCCTTGCTCGGCAGGGAGCCTGCTTCTCCCTCTCCCACTCCCCCTGCTTGTGTTCCCTCTCTCACTGTGTCTCTCTCTGTCAAATAAATAAATAAAATCTTTAAAAAAAAAAAAAAAGAATGGATGCAGAAGGGGCAGAAGTAAAGGTTGCTCCAGGGATCAAGACAGCAGCAGCAAATTGATATCCTGACAAGACACAGCTCGGATAAATCATCCCCAGCTGCTTTTCCATCCAGGTACCATTCTCCCATGGTTTAGTGTCTTAAGAGAAAAACTGATTGGCCCAGACTGGTTCACACATCACTGGAGGGCTGGAGCAAGTGACAGCATGGGCGAAGGGGTAGAAGGGCCCTCGATTGACTATTTCACCAATGCTGCACCCAATGTGGGGGAAGGAATTCTGAATGCCAACAGGGAACTAACTCTTAGCTACAAAAAAGGGCAATAGTGTTTAGTAGAGAAAGAAGAGAGAGAGAGAGAGGAGGAGGAGGAGGGAGGGAGAGAAGGAAAGAGAGGAGAAAGGGAAGAAGGGAGGGGAGATGGAGAAAAAGGAAAGGGAGGGAGAAAGGAAGGAAGGGAGGGAGAAGAGAGGGGAGGAGAGACAGAACAAGAGAGTGGGGAGAAGAGAAGGAAAAAAAAAAACCCTCTGCCATACTATAGTCCTTATTCCTGCAGATCATCTCCTTGCATTTTTCCCACCTCTGTAACATAGAGATAGTCATAGTACCAACCTCCCAAAGTATTGCAGCATTAAATGAGATCATGTCTGGCATGTAGTAAGAACCCTATAAATGCTAGCTCTTTTTATACTGTCGTTACTATTAGTTATCTCTGCCACATGAAGTTCAAGCCACCAGTGAGCAAAGCCTTGGAGGAGGGGAGAATAGGGGAAGGCACGTGAAAGGGGAACCCTCGGAGCGGAGGCACGGAGGCAGGAACACAAACAGTGTGTGCGGAGAGCCAGGAGGATGGTCATCTAGCTACCGGGCAGGGGTGATCAGGGGGCCAGAATCCTTTGCCCTTCAAAGTGATGGATGCTGTTGAGCATTTTTGCCTCTATTTAAATCCTCTGGGTGACCTTAGGGGCCTCCAGAGCCATCAGACCACACATGAGGAAAACACTATCTGAATCAGGTTTTGCCTAAAATGGCTCCATTGCATCACGGTCAACAGAACGAGCTTGGGAGTCAAAGTTCAGCTTGAATCCCAGCTCTACCTCTAAATGGGTGTGCATCCTCAGAGAAATCGCCAAATGTCCCTCATCCTCAGTTACCTCAACTGTCAAATGTAAGAAAAGGAAGAATGCCTTTCCCATTGGTTATTGTGACAATTAAACGGGAGAATGCAGAAGTGACATTAGCTGTAATGACTAGATCAGCTCTCATTATGAAGAAGCTAGGAACCCCTAGCCAACCCTTAGAATGGAGCAGGGGTAGAAGAATCACAAACGT
Source organism: Halichoerus grypus (assembly GCF_964656455.1). NCBI lineage: Eukaryota > Metazoa > Chordata > Mammalia > Carnivora > Phocidae > Halichoerus > Halichoerus grypus. The sequence goes on from NC_135716.1 coordinate 109,111,636, forward strand.
ATCTAAAACCCATGTTGGGAACTCCAAGTGCCACTGAATTTGCTATTCTTCCATTTGCCCTGAGATATTATGATTCTTCACTTTAATTTGCCTTCTGGTCCATTCACCACATATTTATTACCTTCTATAAGTCACACGCAGGCCTGAGCACTGGGGATTCAAGGATAAACAAGACATACTCTTTGCCCTCAGGTAGCTCTTATTCTTTCAGAGTAGCATGTAACTGAAAAATTCGAAAGGCATGCTAAGTATTCAGACAGAAATGAAGGGAAACCCAGAGGAGGAGCAAAAATCAGGCCCAATTTGAGAAGCTCCACCATAGGAAAAGACCCCTGAGCTGAGTGTCAAGGGAAGAATGAAAGTTGGCCAGGTACAAACTCCGGGGAAAGATGTTTCAGCCAGGAGAAGCGAAGCCCAGGCCACGGAGAAGTGAAACGGCATAGGGTCTGGGGAATCACAAGCAGTTAAGCATCGCGTCAAGTGCAAAGCACTGCATCCGGAGCCAGGGGAGACCGGATGCATCCTTCCTGAAGACACTTTTATGCCTCCAAGAGATCTGTTCCTGCTCATGTCCAGCTCACATCTCTCATTGCTTCCCCTCCACTCAGTACACTCAGTGACCTGCTTTGTAGTATTGAACACAGCACATGTATTCCCCCCACATGGCCTTGGCCTTTGCAGTTCGCTCCTTCTTCCCACAAACTGGTGTGTCTGGCTCCTTCTCATTATGGTCCAAGTTCAAATGCCATCTCCTGAGAGATATCTCCTCTAACCACCCTATCTACTCATTCTCTTTCTACCAGGCACTCAAGGTTTTTATACTGGTTTTTTATACTTTCTTATTCCTATTTAAAATTATCTTGTTTGTTTGTTTGTTTGATGTCTGACCTCCCTCATACCCCTAGGATGAAAGCTCCATGAGATATTTGACCTATTTTAGGTGTAACTCTAACAGCTAAATCAGAATCCAAATATTTGTTGTGCCTGACAAATGCCCTGCCAAGGAGCTCAAGTAGGGGTTAAGAACTCAGACCCCAAGGTCAAAATGCTTAGATTTAACTCCTTCTTTACCATTCACAGCTGTGTGACCTTAAACAAGTCACTTAACCTCTCTACGGCCTAGTTTCCTTTCTGTAAATGGAGATAATCACTACATCTACTTCATAGGAGTGTTATGAGGACCATGTGAAAGGCTTAGCATAGTGCCTGAAACATAGTAAATGCTCAATAAAGTTTAAGCATGTGTTTTATATGAAAAGCCACTTAAGGAACTATTATCAAAAAGAAATAGGAAACCATCTGCTCCTCCAAAATAACTGCTAAATTCTCTGTATAGACTTAACTTACTTAAAGTAATCAAGTGATCCATCATCCAAGATAACAGCAGAGCAACGGAAAGAGACACTAATGTCCTCAAAACGGAAAAAACTCAGGAGTGCCTAGGCATGGAAGGAACGACACCTGACAGGACGCTGTCTAACCATGAAAGTGGGATAGCTATCCTTAAGGTCTGCACCTGAGTTTTCAGCAAGCATTTTAATGCAGAGGTGAAGACTCAGGCCAGGTGAAAAGTCCCAGATGACTGACATCTTGGATACATCCAATGAGCAGGTGCACGCTTCATCACCACAGCCTCTGCACCGTCCATTAGCGCACCTTCCCTCCGCTACACCAGCACACATTCCCCAGGTCTGTCACGCTTGGCTTCTGCTTCAGTCTGCTCCGAATGACGCCAATCAGGGTCCCACACTGCTTGGCAATCCCTTCTGCGCAGCTGACCCAAAGGAAACCTCCAGCAGAGTGGAGGTGTTATCAGAGTCGAACCAGCTCCCAGTCTGCTCTGTTCTTAAATGCCAATTACTCACAACCCAGAGTCAATTTTGACCAGGGGGAAAGAAAGGATATTTGAGGTAAGAACCCTGAAATAAATACAACCTCCAACGAAGCAAGCTGTCCTGCTAGGAACTGTGTCCCTATTCTGGTACATCTGCTACACAGACTGCCAACTAGCTAGCCTCTTCTCCGCACAAACATATGCATATACATAATAGCAGTGAGTTTCTGATGTGCATTTCTCAGCCAGCAAGTGTATTATTGAAAAAATAGAGATTTGGGTTGCGGGGAAATGGGAAAGGGGGAGGCATCCCCATCAGCCTGCTACGTTTTCATCGCTAGTATCAGCTGCTCTGTTCCAGCCTAAAAGGGAACTGCGCTCTTCCTCATCATCATGTCATTTTTATTATGCCAACAAATGATAAGGCAAAAACCCATCATCACAAACCAACCTGTGAAAAACCAACTAACAATATGAAGTTGAAAACGAAGAAGAAAGTCTTGCATTTCCTTTTACCTGTAGGGGGAAAAATGATGAAGCCCAAGGCCAGCCCCCATCACCATTCAGCAGTCCATCTTACTTTAAAATATACAGCACACAGGCTGAACAGGAAGATTTCTGCTATGCATGGCAATTGTTCCATTTTCTGTATTTCATAACCTGCAATTTTGAAGCCATGCTTGGTACACACGCTTGTAAAATAGTCATATCAGATAAAAGCAGAGGGATGCTAAACTATTGGAAAATAAATCAAATTCTCAGCAAGCAGTTATATCCATCATGTTGCAGCAAGCACACGTATAGTTTAAGCTCTGCGCGCACAGTCTATCCATTGTAATGATTTGGGGTCAGGATCCTGCCACATGCATTTAGCATTCACTAAGAAGTAAGCCCAGGAGTGTAGCAGGAAAGAGTGCAGAGCTGTAGCTCATGGTCCTGGAAGTTGCCCTCGGTGCATTCGTTTTGAGTACAGCCACTGTATCTAAGTAGCAAGGCAGAGAAGAATTAACACACACATAGAACTTGACCATTTACAAGGTGCTTACATGAGCATTATCTCACCTGATCCTTAAAAGAACCTCAGGAGACAAATGGAAAAAAGCATTCATGTGTTAGAGCAGCAAAAGACATTTGGGAACATCCATAAAATGTTGAGAAAGAATTCTGAAAACACATCCACCGTCACTCCCCTTCAAAATCGCGGGGGGAAGTGTGGGAAGGATATGTTTCAGCAACATCTTGTCCTGGATCCAACAGATGCACATTCAACTAAATGAATCTTCCATGGCTTTGACTTTTTTTCTTGTAATACAAATAGCTAGTTTATTAAATTAATTAAATAAGGCTAGTTTATTAGACAACCACACAGGACTTTGCAATGCCTCATTTAAGCACCAAATAGGAAAGTTATTCAGAGAGAGGATCCATAGCTTAGAAATACCATTAAAAAAAGAACCTCACATCACACAGTGTCCTATTACGGGGTCCTAAAAACTATTTCATAATGTACTAATGTAAAAAATAGAGAAATTGAAAAGCCATGGGTTTTACTTGGAAAAATGAAGCAAACATAAAGCTTCAAATTCCAAACATGAATATCACAGGAAAGCCTCATGACCTCATCTAAACCTAAGTATTGCCCAAAGGCCCCATCTCTAAATACCACCATATTGAGAGTTAGGGCTTCAACATATGAAGGGGTGGGGGTGGGGGGGGAGACACAATTCAGTCCATAGCAGCCCTATTTCTAATTCCTTTTTTTTTTAAGATTTTATTTATTTATTTGACAGAGAGAGAGACAGCAAGAGAGGGAACACAAGCAGGGAGAGTGTGAGAGGGAGAAGTAGGCTTCCCCCTGAGCAGGGAGCCCGATGTGGGGCTCGATCTCAGGACCCCGGGATCATGACCAGAGCTGAAGGCAGACGCTTAACGGCTGAGCCACCCAGGAGCCCCTGCCCTATTTCTAATTCTTGATGTACATCCTCTTCAGGACCTTCAAGGCTCAACAGGAATTCTTTTACAGATACCTATCACACCCCATCTCTTAAATTTATATATGAAACCGAAGAGTTGACCTGGTCATAGCTGAGGTTATATAAGAATAACGTACTAGCACACTTGTATAAAACCATCAAAAAACAAGAGCTGATGTATTAAAGAGCCCACATAACGAACCCTTTTAATGATCCTGAAAACCCCTTTCAGGTGTTCTTCTAAAGTTTTAAAAATTCCCTGCTAATTAAAATCCTTTTTCCCAACATGTAGCAATTAATATAAATAAATATTGGTTTCTTTTTCAATCTTTACATTTTTAGTCTTATTTGTTATTTCAGTAATTGTGTTCTTCTCTACTTTTCAATATAAATGTGCAGTATTTCAGGTGCATTATAGATGAAAATAGCTCTATGGAAAACTCACCATATTTATGATATTTCTTTGGGAAAAGTGCTTTCTGAGTTCCAAATAAGCATTTAAAAAATAAAGAAATAAACTTATATGGAAGAAATAATCTGTAAGTTGAAGACTATCCTGTAGAAGACATCACATTTATCAACATAATATTTAAGTTTGAGGCAATGGGGCGCCTGGGTGGCTCAGGCGGTTGAGTGTCTGACTCTTGGTTTTGGTGCAGGTCATGATCTCAGAGTCATGGGATCAAGTCCCACATTGGGCTCCGAACTCAGTGAGGAGTCTGCTTGGGATTCTCTCTCTCCTTCTACCCCCCCCCCCCCCCGTTCATACTTGTGTGCACTCTCTCTCTCAAATAAATAAATAAATAAAATCTTTTTTTTTTTAATTTATTTATTAGAGAGAGAGAGAATGAGAGAGAGCATGAGAAGGGGGAGGGTCAGAGGGAGAAGCAGGCTCCCCGCTGAGCAGGGAGCCCGATGTTGGACTCGATCCTAGGACTCCAGGATCATGACCTGAGCCGAAGGCAGTCGCTTAACCAACTGAGCCACCCAGGCGCCCTAAATAAATAAAATCTTTAAAAAAAAAGATTTGAGGCAATATAATAAAATTTAGAAAACATATTTTCATATTTAATGAAAGGGAGGGAAATATAGCCAAGAGTCGGTGACAGCAAGTACCAATGAATAATTATTGACTCTTATGAAAGTGATTGTAATACCAGGGTTGCCAAATATGAATTGAAGAATAAATCTGTCCAACTTATTAGAAAAGTCGACACTTGCCCAAAACAATTTAAAAAAAAAAAAAGTGTTTTAGGAACCAACATTATTTCTGCAGCATTTAGAACCAAGAAGAGCAATCAACCAAAATGAAATCAACCGGAGAGATCTAGAGATGAACTTTCCCTAAAGAGTAGATGTGGTCTGCTCGAAACTCCCCAGTTCTCAGTCTGAAACTATAAGGCAATTCCAAGGACTCCCACCCAGTCTCTTCTAGTCTTAGAGCAGACCTTCCGCTGCCCAGGGGTAGCCAAGATATGTCATGGACCCACTGGTCACATTAAGAAATTAAAGGACACATCAGGTCCTGCTGAAGAGGATGTTCAAATAAATCTATTACTGTTTCCCACACCCTACTCCTTCCAACCCCACCTTTGAGTTCTAAAAAACTACTAGCAGATCTAAGATCATCTTTGGTGGTAATGCCCAGCACTGATGAACAAGTTATACATGACCTACACGATTGCTACTTACCGTGTCTTCTGTTTCTACAAATTCAACTCCAACCTCTACAAAGAAGCAGACCCAGGGTATGGGCACCATGAACTGAATCTTCGCAGGATCCTGATGAATGTTTATCCCCCATTTTTGAAATCATCTTTCCCAAAACCCTCACATATAAATCAAACAAGGTCACTGAACTGGGAAGAGAGCAAGTTGAAAGGAAAACCCTGTGATATAGGACAAACAGGGGATGTCTAAACCCTTTGGGTTACTCCATCATTTGAAAGCACTGCCCCACTGGGATAGTTGCACTCCCCCTTCCTGGAACTTTTGATCCAGTATCTAAGAGGGTGAGAGTCACTGCTCTTTTTAAAAAGACATCAGGGGATGGCAATGTTAGTGACATTAATAAAGTAGTTTATATAGCAACTGTAGTCCAATGGGTTGTAGGATCATATTACAAGTCTTTGGATTTTAGAATTTTGGGATTTTAAATTTATCCTCTTTACAGGTTTTCATTCAAATGTGAAGTGTAATGCCTACACACTAAAAATGTGCCATATAAGTTATGTTAAAATTTACAGTAAATATTCATACTGGAAGGAAAAATCTGTTCTCCAAGAAATTAATGCCTGAAACTTAGTAGAGACTCAATAAATACATCTCAAATGGATGAATGAAGTGTTATTTAAAGGGCATTAAGTTGTGCTAAACCTAATGCTGTGTCCCTGCACATTATCCCATCAGTCAGGCATTGCTCTTATTTTATGAACGAGGAAAGAGTGTCATGCCCAAAGACACAGAGCTGATAAATGGTAACACCGGGCCTTGGGGAGACACTGGGTGTAGTTGGAAAGTCAACACAGGGCCAGGGTCCCCGAACCTAGGTTCTCGCTCTGGCCATTCCTCCAATATTCTGTGACCTTGTGTATGGGGTCTTAACTCATCTTGTCCTCAGTTTCCCTAGATGAGGTTCTCTTCCAGTTCTCAAATACTACGATTCCATAAATGCATGCCATCCTGCACCTGCATTCCAGTTAAAGATCCTTTCAGACAAGTGGCTGGATGAAACTCTCCCAGATGCGATGTGAACCCACGCAGTTCTTCTATCGTGCAACACTCTCGTGTTAGTCATGCCTTGAGTGCACTACCTCCATTTTCTAATCCATGCAAGTGCTTAATTTGTTGTATGTAATTTGTTCTCTTTCAAGTTAATATCCCTGTATTATAAAAATCAATAAACACACATTGAAAATAATTACAAAGATATAAACCTCTTACTTTGCAAAAATACGTGGTAATGCATGCATTTTTCTACTCAGCAACATTTACTATGTGTTAAAATGATGCTCGGTGCAATCTTAGGCAGAAGAAAATGTTTCCTAGGGAAATTTCAAACATCTACATGAAAAAAGAGAATACACATAATCAACATAACGATCTCAAGAATGGAATCAACAGAAATAAAATCGCCTCCTTTGGTTCTTCGGGGAGAATAGCTAGTTAAAGATAAAAATCAATGCTAGCAAGAGGGGTGGCTTCACTAGCCAGCATCAACTTACTGCTGTTCAGTGGGCACATTTGTTTATGGCTTCGCTACAAAAGCATTGCAGGATCAATGAAGTTGTTTGCGGGCCCTGGATTTCCGACTCTATAGAACTCGAGTGCCAACGCCATGTGGGCTAGCGAGGTAGGCAGCTGGGCAACACAGACCCACACGGTGGAAGCTTCTTTCCTGGGCTCTGACCGCGGAGGCTGAGGAAGCCTGGAAGCCAGACTCCAGTGGATTCGGCATTTTCAAGAGTGTGTTTCATAAGACACTCATTCAGGTCAATTAAATGTGAGGACTATTGCATCTCAATTCCTTTTTGAAGAGCCAGGAGGCACATTAGCATATTAAGGTCTCTAAGAAGTCCTTCGTAAGGACAGATGCTTACATTGGTTCAGGTCGCAATCTCCAAATTTCTTTGCCCATAGGACCCCTGCCACCCTGATATGTATTAACACCTCACGGAGCATTCCAGGGAACACACTCTTTGTAGCCACTTCTCGAGCAACCGATTCTCTGACATGAAGACTGAACAAGGGAGGGAAGAGGGACCTGATTCCTGGATAACCTACTGTGGGCCCAGTTTTCCTCTCTGGGCTTTGCCTGCCCAATTTCACTTCATCCTCACAACAATCCTGTGAAATAATATCTTAACCCCACCTGACAAATAAGGGAATGGAAAATTATATGTAAGATTGACTAAGAAGGATGCTCACAAAGAAGTTTTAAAAAAACAGATTAAAAAATACATATACATATATATATATTAAGATAGATAGAGAGAAATGGGGGAGGGGCAGAGGGACAGAGGGAGAGAGGAGAATCTTTTTGTTTGTTTTTATTTTTTTATTTAAATCCAATTAATTACCATATAGTGTATTATTAGTTTCAGAGGTAGAGGTCAGTGATTCATCAGTCCTACATAACACCAATGCTCATTACATCACATGCCCTCCTTAATGTCCATCACCCAGTTACCCCATCCCCCCAACTCCCTGCCCTCCAGCAACCCTCAGTTTGTTTCCTATGATTAACAGTCTCTTATAGTTTGTCTCCCAAGGACAGAGAATCTTAAAAAGGCTCCACACCCAACACGGAGCCTCACGTGGGGCTCCATCTCACAACCCTGAGATCATGACCTGAGCCGAAATAAGAGTCAGGTGCTCAACAGACTGAACCACCTGGGTGCCCCCAAGATATATATTGTTAAATATATGCATATATTCATTATATATAATGTAAAGATTAATTAGCATCCTATAGGGGTTTTTTTAATTAGAAAAAGATTAGAAAAAATCCAGGAGATTTCAAATTTAAGAAAAAAAACGGAATTTTTAGCAATGAGAGGCTACTTCCTCTGGGTAATGTTCTGTTGATGTAAAGTAGTAGCTGCCCCTTTAGGAAAGGCCCACAGTCTTCACTTCCCCAGATCCCACCGACTGACTTGCCTCATATATGTGAGCTATCTCGTCCATACAGACATTCAAGTATGTGATGTCTGGTCTAGAATGATATATACCAAAATGCTCTTGAATAAAACGTACCGTAGTTCGTCCTAGGTTACAACCAATCAGAACATCTCCTGCCCTCTTAAAACTCATACTCCAGCAGGAAAGACAGACAATTAAACAAGGAATTTCTTAATTGTTTGGAAAGTATTAAAAGATAAGAAAACCAAGGGGGACCTTGAGAGCTCAAGACAGGAGCACAGAGAGGAAGTGATTTTTAAGCAGAGAACTGAAAGATTAATAGGCAGTGTCCAAGAAAACAAATAGGAGGTAAAGAGTATTACAGGAAGACCCCATCAGAAAGCACCTACTGAGCCACTTCTAGGAGCTGATAATCGTGTGGGGAGATAAGACGACTAGGCCATCAAAAAGACACACAGGATGTTGATGATTGGTATCAGGGTTAAAAATTTGAGCTGGGTCCTGAGGCAAGGAGGTGTTCTTTCACAACAAAGTCACTGAGACTGGCAAGAAGAAGGCTGAGAAAAGAATATGATATGGTCATAAGAGCAGCGTGTCCCCAAGTGCATTGCAGACTCCAGTCTCTGTCACACACGGGATCCCTATATACAAGCCCCACATCCATAGGGATCCCCCAAGCTGAACTTGCACAGAAGGAATGTGTTAAGTGAGCATATACAAGGGAGGTCAAACCGCTGTGGGAACAGGGAGACCAGAGAAGTTAGATATGTCAGCAAGGGATATATCTTTCCCACTGCAGCTCCTGAAAAGTTGAATCCTCAGACTTTTCAGTCTTGCCAGGACTTATCTTCCCAACCAAAAATAAGGTTTGGGCCTTATGACCACTTATAATGTTTCAGGAAATATGCCTGGCAATTTAAATTTATATATATACACACACACACACATATACATAATTTTATTTATATATTTATACATCTATTCAAATGCTTTTATATTTATATGTGTTCTCATTTAATCCAATTTAATTACAAAATAAGTCATTAGTATCCCATTTTATAGAAGATGTAACTGAGGCTCACTGGTTATACATCTTACTGAATGTTACACAACAGTAGTGGTAAGAGGAGGGGCCAGGAATGAACTTAGGCATTCCAACCCCAAAGCTTACACCCTAAGTCAGGGTTTTGCAAACTATAGGTTAAGATCCATTACTGGGTCATAACATCTACTTAGGGGCTTGCAATAAGTGTTTTTAAGTGAAATAAGTGAAATAAAGTGAAATAAAAAACAGTCATGCTTCACACATAGTAACCCTAAGTATTGTTTCATGAAGTTTTTGTTTCTGGTTGATGTGTCTACTAGGTCCTAATGTAAAATTATTTCCTACTATATATCACGGCTAGAAGAGTTTTAAAGCCGTTGTTCTAAGATCTTACGAAGGTATATAAAAAGCAAGTCACATCTACTTTTACATTTCATAATTGACCCCTTTTGAAAGGATAAAATTACCTGAGATGGGTCTGCTCTGAAAAATTAGTGGATTTATAATCACTAAGTAGAGGAGGGGTTGGAGATAAAGATTTAAGAATTATATTAGTTGGAATGGTAGGCTATGGTGTGGTAACAAACACCCAGCTTAAAATCACAAAGGTTTACTTTTCAAAATCACTACATGCCCACGTGTTCTGTGTCATACTCCCTAGGACCCTTGGCTGAGGAAGGCTGTGCCTCAGAAAGTATTTTCACAATCCCTTTGTCACTGAGGAGGAAATGTGGAGAATAACATAAGCTCTCTTAAGCTTCTACACTGAAGTTACACATGTCACTTCTTGGATTTTATTAGCAAAGCAAGCCACATGGTCACACCTAATTTCAAAAATGCAGCAAGTGCATCCTACCATATGTCTGGGAAGCAGAAACCCAAAATATTGGATGACCAGCACTGATGACTGCCATAGGAATCACTGTCATGTAAACAATAGTTGAAACTATAAAAATGAATGAGATCTTCTACTCCCAAGAAGGAAAAAATTACAAAATATATTTTAATAATATCACCCCTAGACTCTTATTTCCAAAGACCCTACTGGTAGCTTAAGCTCAAGATGTCCTAAATCAAACTCATTATCCTCCCTACAGGGTGAGTTCCTTTTACTGGGATCTCCATTTTGATTAATATCATCACCATTCACTTAGTTGCCCAAGTGAGTCACCTTGGAGTCATCTTCAACTCTTCCTTTGCCTTCAGTGGCATAGCCAATCAATCACAGCCTTACCTCCAATAAATACTCACAAATCCACCCTTACTTCATTATTCCCTCTCTCCTGCCTTGATACCAGTCCCCATCATCTCAACTAAGGCTAGCTATCTGAATAAGGCTCTATTCCTTTTATGTAATATCAAATTGGAAATCTGTCTTTTTAAAATTGACTTGTTCTTATGCCATATAGAGTTTCTATGATTTTTCTTTTTTTTTCTTTTTGGAATTTTGCAAATATTTTTTCTTGAAAATTCCCCCTATTGTGGAAAAATCCAGGTCTGGATATGATTAAAGAAGAAGAAAACATTTAGAGAAAACTTAAAGAGAAGAAAAACAGGGAAAGAGGAATAAGAGTCAGGGATACATACATAGCTACCCTTCCTCAAAAGAAAGTCACTTTTTAAAGTTCTTCTCTTTGCCTCTAATTCGGAGGGTTTATAGTTTTAGAGAGAGAAGGTGATTCCTTGTGGAGAATCTTCTATCGTGTTCCAGGAGTTGAACTGGTGAGACTGAGTAAAATCTCCAAGGAAGAAAATGGCACAAAAGAACAGAAATATAAGGAGTAAACTTTGGGATGTGCATATGCTGATGAGTGAGAAATGAAAAGAAAGCAAAGCAGAAAAAGACAGGAAAGAAATGGACAGAAGTGGGGTAGAAATAAGATAATGAAGTGTGCACCAAAAGGATAATCAACTACTAAATGCACGTGCAGTCCAGGAGCAAGACAATTCCAAGAGCTTTTGATTTGGTCATTGGGTGATTGTGTCCTTGAAGTCAACAGATGCAGTTGGAGTGTGAAGAGGGGAGCTAGAATGCAGGCAGTAAGAAATAAGGGGATGGGCCTGTGGCGGCAAAGGTAGCACACCCCACCAAAAAGTTTGCTAGTGAGGTCAGAAGGAAAGACAGTTCCATGAGACAATGAGACGAAAGAAGGATGTTGTCCAAGACAAGGAAGACATGAACATTATGATTTTTTTTGACCAAAGGGAAAGAGAGAAGAGGATGAGATTGAAAATGGTAGAGAGAAAGGGTACCTAATGGAAAAATATTCATTTCCTCTAGTCTACCCAGCCACAACATAACCCATTAGTAGCATAGCAGCTAAGGAGGAGTAAAATAGTATTTTTATCATTCCATTTTTTTTCTGCCATAGCTGTTTAAATGTGCCCATTACTGTACATAAAATTTTTTATATAATAACTTAAAAAAAAAAAGACTTATCCACATTGATAAGAAATTTTCTAAGTGGTATTTTTGGTAAGGTTTTAAACTCTGTCCCCCTCCTGCCCCCCAAAAATCTCCACTGTTTTATGATATATAGATATGGTTTGAAATAATAATATTATTAGCTAACATTTATTTCATCCTATCTTGCATCAAGACTCTTACTAATTCTCAACACAAACTTACGAAGTGGTTACCATGCCCATTTCCTGAATGAGAAAACTGAGGTCAGAGTTGTTAAGTGACTTGCTAAGGTCATATTTACTCCACTGTCTAGGGTTTTCATCCACTGTGGTATAATGACTAAGTTAGCAATTCATCATTATACAGAAGAGCTAATAAAAACTTGGGAATTTTACTGGTTTCAAAATATTAAAAAATTCAAGAGGAAGGTATAGAGTTTCTTTTCTTAGCTATCGAGACGAGAATCAAATAGAAGTTACAATATTTGTATTCATCTTCCCCCAGCAATTGATGAGATTCCCTATGATTTCATCAACACGGTGTGTCATCGAACATATGGAATTTTGCCAGTCTGAAGTTAAGAAATGTCATCTCAGAGCAGATTTAATTTGCATTTTTCTGTGCACAAAGTCTAGGATGTTTTTATATGTTGAAGGGCCATTGGGGATTTCACTTTCTGTAGTCTACATGTATCCTTTTTCCATTTTTGACTATATCACTGGCCTGTTTCTTATCCATTTCTTACTCTTACTCTTATATATTAGAGTGATTAACCCTTTATAAGTTGAAAAATTTTGCAACTTATATTGTCTTGTGACTTTGATTATGGTGTTTTATACATGCAAAAGTTTTGTTTTTAATGTAGTCAAATTCATCATGCTTTTCTTTTCAATTTTGTGTTATTGTCAGGAAGATTTTCCATTCTAAGGACTTCAAGGAATTTCCTTCACCCTCATGTTTTCTTCTAGTACTGTCAAGACTTCCTTTCTTGACTGAAATCTTTGATCCATTTGGAATGTATTCTACCATAATGGTTGAGAAGAGCTAACTTTTTTTAAAGATGTCTATAAAGTTGAAACACTAATTTTTGAATAGTCTACTTCCACCGTGTACTACATTATCATATATATTGAGGTTTATTTTTGTGGATATCTGACTACTTTGTGATTTTCTGCTTTGTTTCATTAATCTCTTTCTATTCATTTACCTACCACACTGTTTCATCTATTTAAGCTTTAAAATATGCGTTGATATATGGTATCACCTGACTCATTTCCTCTCCCCGCCCCACCACCATTGTTCTTCCT